>NC_050490.2:20464455-20622287 GCF_012460135.2 Molothrus ater
AAGATAGATAGATAGACAGATAGATAGATAGATAGATAGATAGATAGATAGATATAGATAGATATAGATAGATAGATAGATAGATATTCTAACTTCTAACTAGTTTAATAGACTTTAAAGCAGCACACTTTTCTATTCAACTCTATTCTCAGTAGTAAGATCTGTAATTTTAAGGTAAATTAATTGCATCCAACACACTGTTAAGATTGCTTATCTTTCGCATTCAGGCCTGCAGAATCCTGGGCAAACAAGTTGCTAATTGAATCACAATCAGTTTTATTCTTTGTTGTTGTTTTTGCTGTTTTTTTCCAGACTCAAAACAAGAGTTAAAAGTTAATGCATATAAACCAAAAAGCTGACCTTTGACTTCAGAAGAAAACTGAGCCAGATGTCGATTTACAAAGAGCCGCAGTTGATGATTCAGATCACAGTACAGAGTATTAATGTTCCAGGAACGAATTCCTGTAAAAAAAAAAAAGGAAAAAGTAAGCTGTCCTTGTCATTACATCTACTCCAGAAACAGAAGTGGAGAAAGAAAGGTGAGCAGGACACACAAAGACCAGGGATGCTCTACTAGATAAGCATACTTAGGATGGAAAAGGTCTTCAGAAGCAGAGGACCATAAGATACTTACCTTGCATAAGACATTTCTTCCTGAAGAAATGAAGTGTTCCGTGAAGGACATGCAGTGAGCAAGTCTCCATTCAACTTGGACTTCATGCAAGGGAAACCAACAAGAGATGAGGCCAAATGAATTACACTAGTGCTTACCCAAACAAATACATTATGTTAGTTTTACATCTGCACTCTCCAGCACTGGTCACTGGCAGAGATGGGCTACTTCATCGTTATGCTACTGAAAAGCTCAGAGACATCATCTTCTTTGCCCTTACAGCCTATGCATCCTCCAAGCCACAAAAGCCTCCCACTCCTCCAACTCGCACTGCCTAATCACTCCTTCAAAGACACTGATCCCACTGAGATCACTTGAGTCTGTTCTTTAATCTTTATAATCTTTGCCAGCTAGATGCCTTCGTATCACAGCAGGAAGATGCTTCTGCTCCCAGAGCAAGTGGCACCAAGCCATACCGGGAAAGTCACCTTCAGACCTCAATGTGAGCAGATGCACATTCTGGAGGACACCAAACACTACAAACCACAGATTTTCACATCCCAGTAGGGAGCAACCTTTCCTAGATGGTGTGACTCTTCTACACTGTGCCACAATGAACAAAAGCAGGATATCACTACGAATCTCTACTCCAGCATCTGGTGCTGATGCCTGCTGATGTTCAGATGTTGAAGGCCAATGCCACAGACTTCTAAGGTTAACTGAAACAAGAATTTCAGCTCCAGTATTTATTAGTGGAGTCCTCACTAAGAGTTCTTTCACCATCTCTCTTGCATAAAATACAAAGTTTTATTGCCTCTATTATCTACTTTCTTTCAAAGTAACCATGTTAATTTTCCATGGAGATATCATTCCCATTTACTGCAGTTCTAGCTCTCCATGTTGTGCAACAGCTTTTGCTGGCCACTGGTGGGAGAGGATCCTCAAGGATACACACTCCAGCTTTCTACACATACCAAGACACAGTAGGCATTGCATCACACAGGTCAGTAGTCTCAAGCCCTGTAGAATCTACAGCAGCTAAAAAAACTTTGAGCTTAGTTTCTTTTTCTGGTGACAGCTGACACAGTGGAGTAACAAAGCTTATTTATTATGCTTATTTACTGACAGTATTCACTTCAGACTGCACAAAAGCCTCCTCATTAAATCATCTGACCTTCAGGGAAAAAAAAAAAAGGAAAAAAAAAAAAAACCAACTCAGAAAACCAAACAACTTACCAGCCCTGACCCTTTCAATTTGGACATGGGATACAAATAAAGAAAACAGATAGAGCAAGAAGATGGACAAAGTGTTTTCCTATCCTACCCTCCAAGAGAGCATAATTGTTTAACCAAATGTCCAGTGTAAGAGAATCTTAATGCAGTACTTATGAGCATTCTGACCTGGACAGGAACAAGGTGGCACTCTGCAGGGCAAATCCTGCTGACTAGCTGCTGTGTCATGGTCATTGTGTCCTACTGCAGCAATAAGTGCTATCTGAGGTACTGCTACATCCTCTAGATTGCAGAAGGAATCGGTGCTCTTTCAGAGCAAGAAAGGGAAGAGTGGAATTATCTCACTTGTTCTCATACTTGCAACAATTTATTCAACATTTTCTTCCCTACAGGTAGTCTGAATTTACTTATAATCTCTACAAATTTGTCACAATTTCACTTTAACACTCTGTGGCACATGAGCCTTGCTGATTAGAATCCTCTACCACGAGAGTGCAGACTATATCGCAATAAGGGTAAATATTCAAGCTCTTTGCAAATGCAAAGCCTAGATAAGGGACCATGTGACTCATCAGTTTTCAATCTCATTCTTTATGCCCTTGTGAATGCTTTATTTCCTGCTGAGGTAATTTGCTTAAAAGATTTGGCCTTTCTCCCCAATACCAGACCTAGTCTTCCAGATATTGTTTCAAAATTGGACAAAAGTAACACAGTAACAGAAAAATAAAACTAGTATTTATTAGACAGTATTTTGGGAAAAATGTTGTTCAGATATCCCACAGATTCACAATGTCACAGCCTACAAAGCTCTACACCTGGAAATGAGCAGGTTCCTATAATGCCCTGTAGCCACTATTGCATTCTTCTGAACCATGGTATAGAAAGAAGTCTGGAAAAACATACTTTTTATATCAGTCAGGGTAAGAGATTTATCAACTGAAAAAAAATCTTTCTTGGTTTTTTGTTTGTTTGTAGCTTTTTTTTTCTTGTTGGGTTTTTGTTGATTTTGTTCTTTGCTTTTTTTTGTTTTGTTTTTTGTTTGTTTGTTTGTGTTTTTTATGCAGACAGGGTGCCATGGCCAACAGAACAGACACAAAACAAACCCTAGCTTTTTCATCCATTTTATATTCACTGCTCAGCAGCCTGTTCTACCTTCACATGAGCCCTCTACAGCAGCTAACACTTCAGTAGGAATCATTTCCACATTGCTTGAACTCCCTCAATCAAGAGTGCAGCTCTCTACAACATCATAATATGCTGACTACTGACAGGTCTCAAGATTGCTGTCATTTTAACTATTCTCATTTTTCATGTCTTTCAATTTGCAAATATTAGTCCATTTTAACTAGAGGTCATTCTCCCATTTCACAGTGGGGAAAGCTCTAACTTGCTGGAGGTCCTATTCCATGTAAGAGGAGAGACTGAAATCCAGGTTTCCAGCTCTGAGTGATTCACTTCTACTGCCAGTAACTTACTAATACTGCTGAAATGGCTCCCTCCGATGCAAATGAAAGAAGTGGTTACATTTGGCAGAATTTCAGCAGGTTTCTAGTCAGACAAGGCCAACTGTAGAACTTATTTCTACTGTGGCAGTTACAATTTATGTTGGAAACAGCCTGTTTTTCCTCTGCAATGGGAATTCTCAGGTTACTGGCATGTGACTGCAGAATTAGAGTGAAATCCTTTAGCTCACAGTCTGATCTGTCACCATTTCAAAGATTCAGACAATGGATAAGGATGTAGGTTGGCACACCAGTTCAGTGAAGTGCCAAGTGAAGATGATCATCCTGCTGTGCAGGAAGCAAGAGTGGCCCCTTCAAATAAGGTCTTTCAGAGGCCAGATGGTCATAATCAGATATACCACTCCTGAAGCCATCCCTTGAAAAAGGGAATGAAATATTCCTCGTGAACAAGTGGCCTGCCAACAGAGATAGCTGGAAAAGTGAATCAGGAAGTGAAGAAATTGGACAATATTTGACATTTTTACACCCACCCTTTTCTTAAATTGCACTGTCCATCTGTTCTTCAGTAATGCTGATGCTTGGGAAGAAAACAGTCACAGAATTATCTCTGAATAACACAGTTTGGCCAATAGTTATGACTGTTATTTCAAACCAAAGTGCCTTGGAAGTGGGGAGCTGAGGGGAAAAGTGAAGGTGAGTCAGAAAGTTGTTACTTTATTTCTCAAAAGTGTACTAACTGCTTATTAGAACAAGAGTTCCCTTAAGGTCCTGATGTGGTTGATCAGCTCTTCTTTGTCTTTTGGTCAGAAATGATCAGAAACTGCCACAAGGGAAGAACTATCATCTCAGCACCTTCTTCCCCCTTACTTCTAAACAACACAGCATCTAATATACAAAGACTAATTCATTGCCAAGACCTCTGGATTTTACTAAAATATTGATAACAGAGGAGAAAAATGTTATGGCAGACCTATCCTGAATTGTGTAATTCCTGAAGCAGTCCACTGTGTGTCTAGTCCTCCCTCACTCTGGTCCATGCAGCTGCTCTATAGACAGGGAGAGGCCATGCCACAAGGGACCCCTGTTCACAGCCGTCCCTGGGACCGCAGTGAGCAGTCCAGCAAGACAATTCCTCCAACAAGACAGAATTTTGGAGCAAGCGCTAATAAAATAAAGACTGAGGGGAAAGAGAAGCATGAAATGTCTTTAAGCTTTAAGACGATCGAAAACTGCGTTAGCTACATGTCACTAATGCATATAAAGCAATGATCAGGGGAGAAAAAAAAACGGAATGCTGTCTGACGCCGCAGAGACCGGCCCCGCACTGCGCCGGGGATCCGAGCCCCGCCCGGCCTCGCCCTCCGCCCGGGCCCCTCTGGGCCCCACAGCTTCGGCCTCGGCCTCCGCCCCGCGGTCCCGACAGCGCCTCGACCCTTCCCGCAGCCACCGCCCGCGGGCCTCCGCCGCCGTCCCTCCGGGAGGAGTCGGATGAAGCCCTGCGGCCAGACGGCAGTGCCGCAGGGCGGGGAGGGCACCGGCAGCTCCGCCTCGTCCCGGGCGGCGGCAGAGGACGACGCGGCAAGCGCGCAGTTGCGCGGCTCTCGGGGGCAGGGATCGCGCCCGCCCGGCCCCGGTCCCTCGGCCGCAGCCGCAGTGCTCACCGCGCTCCAGGGCGCCGCGCAGCGCGCCCCGCTCCGGCTCCGTCCCGATCTCCCCGATCACGGCGAGCAGCGCGTGCCGCCCACCGCCCGGCGGCGCCGCCGTGACCATGGCGACCGGCCCCGCCGCCGTCTCCATGGCAACGCCGCGGCCGCTGCTGCAGCGCGCGGTCACTGGCGCGCGGCTCTTAAAGCGCCCCGAATCCCCCCCTGATTGGCGGAGCTGGCACGTGGTCCTGCACTACTGCGGGAGGGGGCGTGGCCTGCCCCTCCGGGCCCCGCCTCGGCTCGCGCCCCGCCCCGCCCTGGGGCTCTTACGCTCGGCCCCGCTCGGCCCCGGTACCCGCTCGGCCCCGCTGCCCGCGCTGCCCCGGCTGCGGGAGCCTGCCGCTGTCTCGATCCGGACCCGCCGCACCCGCGCTGCCCGCCCAAGGCAGGTCGTGCCGGCACGGCGATTGCCGGTGAGCTCTCGCCGGCGCTACGGCGCGGGGTCGTAGTTCCTTCCGTCACGATGGACAGAACGGTACAGCGACCAGCTCGGATGCTCAAGACCTTTGAAAGGGGCTCAGACCTTTGAAAGAACAAATCAAGGGCGAAGGGGTGTTGGCTTATAGTTTAGTTTAGAATTTAGTCACTTAAATACAGAAATCCACGGAGATTTTTAAATGCTTGGTGTTGAGTTGTTCCAATACCCGCAGTAAAGCCATAGAAGACAGCAGTTCTAAAGACCCAAGGCTTGGTATTATCATTCACCTTCCTTATCTCTTCATTGCTTGGCCATGAGCAGGTCCCTTCCTGGTGGTTCTTCCTTCTAAGAAGAACCTTCTGTTCAATTAAAAGCAAGTGTATCTCCAAGGATAAATAATGGGATTCCCCAGATTCCAGACCCATGAGCTACAAGAACAATCTGAGCTTTGCTAGCTGCCAGTCCAAAGCTGATGTGAGCTGTCCATGACTGTACTGGCAGGCCATGGTGTATGCAGGAGCTCTCACTATCTGAGGTGACCAGAGAGGCCATATCTTTGGGCACAAGTCCTTGTTGCTCACAGTTCTGGCCAGCCACTGCTGAAAAGAAGTTCAATGCAGATGGCCTTAAGCTGAGACATAAAAGATCTGGATTAGATATTAGAAAAAGTGTTTCCACTGTCAGAGTGGCCAGGCATTGGAACAGGTTGCCCAGGGAAGTGGTGGAGTAACCACCCTGGTGGTGTTCAAGAGGTGTCTGGATCTGTATCTGCACGATGTGGTTTAGGAGTTACAGTGGAAGTGCTGGATGGATGGTTGGACTGGGTGATCTTGAAGGTCTCTTCTAACCTTGGTGATCCTATGATGTTATGTGCAAAAACTATGAGCAACCCCAATATATACAGGCTGAAGGGAGAGCCACCAAAAAGTAGTTTCAGGTAGAAAAATCCATATCTTTTCTGACAAAAAAAGGAAGGACCACCCTGTGCCGATGTAGTTGGCTGGAAAAGCAACTCAGTGATTATTAAATGACACCAGTCAGCAATAATATGCAGTGTTTCCTAAACCAGTGTCAGGTTTTGCCCTGCAGTGCACAGGATTTCCATAGGTGAGCTATAGTTTATCAAATTGATGGACAGAGAAGTCAGCATCCTGCCCTCTTTCATTCTTTTGTGCCCACCAAGACTGCAGTTGAAACCTCATAAGGTTCAGAAAGTTGGCACTTTGGCAATCATATATGAACCTATAGTGTCACAGGACTCTGACAAAAGATAGTCAGGAAAAAAAAAACAACCACAGAAAGGGAGAAAAATATAAAACAATTATCTCTGCAGGGTACAGCTGATGTTACTAGCTTATGGAGTTTTCTCAAATTAAAATCTTAAATCAAAACGTTTTAGATAAATTAGGAGATGATGCAATAGGTCTTTTTCAGAATAAACTATGGTGACACCACAGGCTATGAATTTTATGAACTAAACCTTGTAAACAGGGAGCATTAGTTTATCAAAAGGGTTTCATTCATTTCTGTGTGTTGTAATCTGCATGGAAGCAATAATTTAGTTTTGGAGGACTGCACTGAACAGGTAAATAAGTGAATAAAATAGTAAACCTGAAAATAAATTCTAGTGCTAGTACATTGAATTCTATCATGAAAGTAGGATTGTAGATCATGGAGGGAAAACATGACAACAACACACGAAGGTGAAAAATATTCAGATATTTTCATACCAGCTGATAGAAGTACCTTCTGTTTTCTGGTGATTCAGTCTTCGTACTTGCTGCTTGTTTTTGACATGGTAGCTTTCCAGAGCTGCAGCTTTTCACTGCAGTGCAGAGATGCTCTTCCAGCTGGCTTTCTGCCAAGGAGAAATGAAA
The DNA here is from genome assembly GCF_012460135.2 of Molothrus ater. Classification (NCBI taxonomy): domain Eukaryota; kingdom Metazoa; phylum Chordata; class Aves; order Passeriformes; family Icteridae; genus Molothrus; species Molothrus ater. Next base: position 20,471,766 of record NC_050490.2, read on the forward strand.
CAGGAGACATGCAAACTGGAGTGAAAGCTTAAAAAGAATATCCAAACACAGAGACTATTTGGGGAAGACTTTACAATTAAAACACTAATTCTGGCGATGTGATCCATTTGCATTCTTCTACCATCAATTAATAGAATGATGGTATTTCTGTTGCTTTCTAATGTGAATCAGAGATATCTGTAGTCATGGTAGAATTGCAGTAGAAAAGGCTTGTGTCCTAAGTGTGTGTGCACTGCACGAGACAGTGAAATTGGGTATTTCCAATTTACTGGGTTCCTCCTTTCCCCTGTAAATTCACACTCCAGAACCATATAATAGACCTGTATAGAAATTATGGTGTAAGCTTCTGCTTTCATGCACTGCAGCAATAGCTGGCACCGCCATGAAAATCAAAAGCTGACCGTGCTGAATGCAGATATTAGAGGTCCTGACAAACACCACAGAAGGAGAGTGGCAAAAGCAGACTAAAGGATTACTTCAAACTGAAGGACGAGACACAGGTAAATGACCTTTATAAAAGGAGATATAGAAAGTAGGATCAAAATAGTGGAAAAAGGATTTTCATAATACTGTGAGAAGGACAATCTACACTATTTCAATTCCTCAGTCCTTCAGCCTGGAATGATTACTTCCTGTGCTTGCCAGCTAAAAATTTCCAAGTGAATAAAAATACTTCAGGGAATCAGAGACCTGTGACAGTACCCAAGTGAGGAAAATACCTTTAACGGTGGTGAAATATAGTATAATTTTGGCCGTGACATTTCTAAGAAGCAGAGAAAAATTGAGTGACTACCTAAAGGGACTTTGTTCAGGTCTTGATCTCTCCTGTGGTGAACACAGCCATCCCTACGTGGAGCAGAAGAAACCAGCACTGATAATGCTTTTATGTATAGATGTAGTCTTATGGTTGTTTATACTGACACTTCCTGAATGAGTTGTAAGATAGAGAAACAGAGGGCTGAGCCTTTCAGTTTGACCAAACCACATTTTTGCTTCTGTTTAATCCCATGGGTAATCAGAGTACTACTCCTATTCCTCCCATTTTTGTCTTACAGAAAGTGTGGCAAGATACCATCTCCTGTGCAATTTGGAACAAAGCTCTGATCAAGGCCAGGATATAAGGGCCGATGAAATTATCAGGTATAGTCATTGTGTCAAGTGACTCAGCTTTGGAGTTAAAAGACATGTTTATCAGGCATTGAAAGGTACTAATTCGTACTTTTATGGCAGTCCTTCTTTGATGCCAAGGTGATTTTTAATCAATTAAATATTGAATACAAACTGGTGAGAATCCGTACCTCTTTGTTTCATCTTTCCACATAACTAAAGTCAAAATAATATAGCTGAAATGGTCAGGCAAAGTACAAGTCTAAAAAATCGAACATTACTGACATTTTTTGCAGACTAAACTGTCCATGTAGGTTGCCTGCAGCCTTACTGAACAGTGCAAAGAAATTATAATGCCACCTTTCCACCATAATTGTGCATGTTTTCTCTGCACAACTTCCTGCTCAGTAAAGTCAAGGACTGATTCCAACATTTCTCTAGAAAAAGGTGCAGACAAACTGCACGATCCCAGCTTGTAATGAAATTTCAGTATTTCATGTATTTGCAGTATTTGCAGTATTTCATGGTGCGTTTTGTGCGATTGACTAGGTTGCTAGTGTTCAGAGAAAGTGATGTGCATGTAAATAAAGCGAACACTTGCGAAGTTAATTTGGTCTGGCAATCGCAGCCCCGTCTGGCATGATTGAATATCTGAGCGTTCTCGTTGTGGCATTCGTGTGGTGAACGCTTTCGTGTGGTCAGCCTTCGACAGATTAAGGACGCATATGCCTTGCGTTACCCGTAAGAGCCGTTGCCGGAGGGGGCAGGACCACGCCCGGGGCGGTGCCCGGGGCGGTGCCGGGGGCGGTGCCGGGGGCGGTGCCCGGGGCGGTGCCCGGGGCGGTGCCCGGGGCGGTGCCGGGGGCGGTGCCGGGGGCGGTGCCGGGGGCGGTGCCGGGGGCGGTACCGGGGGCGGTACCGGGGGCGGTACCGGGGCGGGAGGCGGGCCGCGGGCTGGTCCCGCCGGCGGCGCCCTCCTGATGTCAGCAGAGCAGCGTCGGTCTTGTTCGTCGGCCCGGAGCAGCTAAAGGCAGCGGCCCGGGTCTGGCTGCCGCCGTCTTCATCACCCGAGTTCGATTCCTCCGCGGAGTGCCGTAGGGAGAGCGAGCAGCCCCGCGGCGGGGCCCGGGAGCGCTGGGGCGCCGCAGGCCCCGTCTGGGCAGCCCCGGCCGTGGCCGCTGCGCTCGGGGCGCCCCGGCGGAGCGGCACGGGACGGGACGGGACGGGACGCTCCGAGGAGCTCCGCGCCGTGACCGGCGCAGTCCGGGAGCGAGTGCGGAAGGCGGCGGTCGCTTCAGCTCCCCCCGGGGACATGGGTGTCGTGCCGGCGGCTCGTGGTGACTCGCCCGTCGGTAGCACGGCGGGCCGGACTCATGGCCCACGAGAGCCGTCAATGCCAGGCACTATTTGTTCCCAAAGTCATGGCGCAGAGAACAGTGCATACGGAAATTGGCCGGGTTGCTTTTAAATGCGTCTGCATCACAATAATTGCAATGCACAGCACAAAACATCAAGCTAGTTTTGCAAATACAAGTAGCATCCTTAGTCTTTTAGCAAGCTTAGCTATCTTGCTGAGTATCTTCGTTTATTGTAACTAATTCTCATTTGAAATCAGGATCTGGAATTTGGTCCTTTTCCTAGGAACACTGTCCAGTTTTGAAGATGAGGCTTGGGGCTGCATTGGGACATGGAGAACCAGATTCAAAGTGCAAGAAATGAGATTGAGGAATAGCAGTCCTGCTTATTGGCTCCCATATTTAGTGGTTTGCATTGGAAAGGAGCTTTTGGATGAAAATCAACTACAGCGTCAGCTTGCTATTGCAAATTCTGTAAGATACAAGAAATTTGGAAAAATCCTCCAAATATGAAAAATCAGACAGTTGCCACACTTTCATTCATTGGAAGTCTGGTGTTGGACATGTTTTGTTTGAAGCAAAAGGAAGCAAAGATTAATTTTGCTCTTTTATTCTTTCTTAGACAAAGGTAGTCATGCCTTGTTCATAGTTTATAATTAGACTCAAAAAAAAGGCTATCTGCTGAGGAAAAATACTTAAATGAAGACATGTATATTATAAAGAAAGCAGAGCATTTATTTTCATAGCATAATAAAGCTGGGAAAAGTGGGATTACAAATTTGACACAAATAATGGGCAGTCAGCTTTAAAACACACACAGATTTGGCATTTACAAATTTGTCCACCTGGACTGAGTTTTCAATTTTGTCCTATTCTGGTTCATATAAAAGTACTGAATTGCAAAAAAACAAGACTGGAAGGAGATTCTGGAGATAATGTAGTTCAACTTCCCATCTCAGACCAAGATCAACTATACCCATTTGTTTTACTTAAAAAAAAACCCAACTTAAATGTTAGAAATGACATAAATTTTATAACTTCTTTAGGCTCACTTTTCAAATATTTTTGCTTATTTCTGTTTAGTCTTTAATTTACACCTACTTGCAGTTCATGAAAGCAAATTCAGTTGTCCTCTAAACTGTGAATATTGTTAAGAAACAAATTATTTGCCATCAACTTTTTTTCTATCTGGAGAATATTATGATAGCCAACTCTTTTGCTGTCTTCTCACTAGATGCAGGGCTTAGCTGAGGCCATGCCAGTGGAGAGTACAAGAATTACTTCATGCATCTAAGGTCTGCATATTACACACAAGTATAATGCTTACTGTTTGCTCTTTTTTTTTTTTTTTTTTTTTTTTTTTTTTGTGGCAGCAGAATGACACTGACTCAGTTTGTGAGGCACTATGGTCCCCATTGCTTTATTTTGCAGAAATACCATACAGCCCAGCAGCCTTGTCCTGAATTTGTGCAGTCAGTTATTTAATTTTATATAAAATTGTTCTTACCTGCATTTACTTTGTCCATTTTCCAGACCATTTTAAAAATCTTCCTTCTAGTACTTCTAGAACCTCTCAATTTCAGATTGCTTGTGGATTAATAAGTGTACTTATTTTGTGACAAAAGTGATTAAAGAAAACAGTGGACTAGGAACAGCACGCTAATGTTTGAACTCTCACTTAAATGTACTTGTTTTGAACTGAGGATTATTACTTTCTGAGGATGAATACCAAACAAGTTTTTTCCTTACCTTATTGAAACTTCATCACCTCTATGCTTCCCTAGTTTGCCTATGAGAATCCCATATAGATATGACTTACTATACTAAAGTTGTTATTCTGCCGCTTATGTCCTGTTGCTCTGACATAAGGTATCAGATCAACGTTAGGCACCTTGTCTTTTGTTAGGGAAGATGAAACAGGAAAGCCTTACAAATGTGATTGCTTGGCAAAAGATTTTGAGAATATGGAAACTATAAGCGAGATTGAAATGAAAGCCAGCTTTGAGATCTCTTAGTTACTGAACAACGGGAAAACAACGGTGTGGCCGGCTGAAGGCAATCTTCTTTTGATGAAACAAGACTCTGCTTGCAGGCAGGTCTAAGGGTCTGAGCAGACCCTGCCAGCTTGGCAGAAGGGGTCTAAAGAGTAGTTTTTAGGGTTTAAAATGTAGCACAGTATGGTAATGTAGTGATTCTTATAAGTTGTATGGAAATGCCATAGGATTTGTATGTTGTACTAGATTGGTTAGTGAGAATTAGAATATTTAACACAGAAGATGATTTATTGTATTGTAACGGGAACTTACTTACTTTTCTATGCTCTTAGCTCTTACCTGTTACTCTTGCTTCTTGTTTCTGAGCTCTCACCTTTTACTCTCTTACTTTCTTTGAATCTCTTGCGCTCTCCTCTTCTTTTCTCTCGGGCTTTCCCGAGCTGTGGCTGGCAGCTCCCAGCAGGGCCCTGCACCCAGGCCTTTTGCAATAAACCGCAACTTCCACGCCCTGGCTGCAGAGATCTCTCGTCTCTGTCCGTCCCGACCATGCTACCCCCTGTCAATCCCACAGCCTTTAGCGATCTATGTAGGCTGGTAACTCCTCTCCTCGTCTTCCAGATACAAACCTAATTTGTCTGAGGATTTGTTATCAAAGTTTTCAAGAATTTGAAAGGAATTTTGAGAAAGTGACTGGCACATTTGCTGTTTCTAGTCTTCATTATCCGCTGTGAATTTTGTAAGGTAACTGTTAAGACTTCTAAAAAAAATCCATTTCAATAATACAGCTTAATATACATGCTAGAGTATCTTCTAATATACAAAGGAGCATCTTCTTGGATTTGAACAATCAGCCACTAAAGCATCCCTCCTGTGTAGCAATTGCAAATATTTTTAGCCTTTTTAATGTTCTTAACATGCATGTGCTAACTTAGATTTCACATTACACACAAAATTTGTAACATACTCATATTTACAGTGTTTCACTATATACAACCTTTTATCTATACCGTTGCATAATAAGAGTTTCAGGTCAGGTACCATTTTTTCCGATTCTGTGGTTTTGGTTCTACAACAAATTTTAAAATAAAATTTACAGAATTTTCATATAGAGAGGTGCAGAAATAAAAAACAGAACTTGCGAAAGTAGATTTAAATTACGCTATTCGAACTCACTGTTTATTAGGCAAGAAAGGTGAATGCTGGAAAGACAAACAATACAGTCACAATTATGCGCAAGGCTTCTTCGATAACCGTTTAGTCATATAAACGCAGGGAAATTAATAGGATTTCACTCTCCCGTGATATCCAAGAAAGGACGTACCCGATGGTGGCTGTTCGGGGTACGCGATGCTCGGTCCGTGCGGGAGCCCGAGCACGGGGCTGTTTTGTACCTGAGAAGAAAGGGGATGAGGAGGGCACCGTGCGGACATTTCTCGGCCCGAACCCGGTACCCGGTCCGGACCTCCGCCGCCCCCTGGCCCGCCATGTGCGAGAGGGCGATGCATTCGCCCTCGAGCGAGCTCCGCGGACGGAAGGCGCGAGGCTCTTTGTGTCTCCTGAGCCCTGGCGGCGAGGCCGAGCGGCGCTCCGGGGCGCTCTCGGCGCCATCCCGCCGGTCCGGCCCCCCCCACCGTCTCCCCGGTAACGGCGGGGCGGACGGGTCGCGCGCACCAATCGGCGCGCGGCAAGATGGCGGCGGCGGGAAGTGCGGCTGGGTTGGGCGGCGGACGGGCGGGCGGCGCAGGGCCCGGCCCGGCTCCGCAGCCTGCGCCGTCTTGCATGGAGCGCGGCGGGAGCAGCCAGCTGGACCCTGGATTCTCGCAGCAGGGCACGCCCCTCCTCATCGTGGAGGACTCGCAGCCCCAGGGCGCGGAGGCGGACGCGGAGCCGGACGCGGAGCGGGCTAGGCTCGGCGTGCTGGCCCGCCGGCTGCCGGCCCGGCGGAGCCCGAGCCCCGTGCTGGTGAGCGCCTGGCGTGGTGGCAGCATCACTCGGCCTTGCCCAGCCCGGCCTGGCCCGGCGCGGCTCTGACGCGGCCCCTGCCTCTCTCTTGCAGGACGTCGTCCGCGGTCCTGCTGGCAGCCGGGCGCCGCGGGAGCGACTCGCAGGTAAGGGCGGGGCGCGGGGTCACGGTGGGTCCGGGTACCGCGGTCGCGCTGACGGCGCTGTGCTTGCAGAGCCCATGGAGGGCCCGGCCCGCCCGAGCGCCTCTGGACCGCGGGGCTGCGCAGCGGAGGAGTCTCCAGCGCCCGACCGGGAGAACAGGTACGTGGGGTGCGCCAGATGGCGGCTCTCGGCCGCCGCCTCTCTGGCCTGCTGCAATCTCTCTCGTGGAGGACAGGCCGAGAAGGCGGGCTCGCTGCTGTAGCGGCCGTGCTCGGCCCTGGCCAGGACGTGCGGTGCGGAGGGCTTGGAGCGCCTGGTCGGTGCCAAGTGACCCCTCGGAACCAGCCGCGGGGAGGCGGCCTGCAGGAACGCAGCGAGTCTCTCTGTTGCAGTGCCCTTGGAAAGGCCAGGGAACGAAGTGAAGATGATGTTGAGGACTGTGCTTCTTCGCCGTGTGTAGAAGGTAACCAACCCATTTCAGGTCGGTTTTTTGGGTTTTCGGAATTGGATCAACTGTCTGTGCAGTTTTTCAGTTGAGCTGACTCACTTGTCTCACCAGGGGTAATTATGCCGGTAGTAATAGGTCAGAAATTGACATCCTTTTCTGAAAGTTTATTTGTATGCTTTGGTGTTTGAAAAAAAAAAAAAAACGAAAAGAAGGTTGATTTATTATTGTTAGAATGGATCTTCAAGATTGAAGGTGGTTTAGAAGAAGCAGGGATGCATTGTGGTTATTAGGAAATGGAGCCTTATTATGAACTGGCATAATGGTCGTTGTCATCAGAGGATTTTCAGACACAGGCTGTGTGCTATCAAGATTATTTTCTATTCATGGAATGAAAGTCTGCTGCAGCTCCTAATGGCATTACATAAGCCCTTGCTGATTAATACAGATTTTTGAGTTAATGGCCACTGTCCCTGTTGTGATACCATATTTTAATTAGTACAGCTGAGATCAGATCAGTTAGTTTATTCAGAGTTCCAGCAATAGCCTAAATACTTTGCATGTTAGAGGGTATATCTTTTGCCCTTGCAAAAGTGATGGATAGCCCTTGATTTTTTCTTTTTGGTATGTATGTTTGTAATGGATTTCTGATGTTAGATACAGGCATGTCGCAGCTCCAGTTCGGAGTTCTAGAGCTGTCGCAGAGCCAGGACTTTGAGATTGACTTGGTGCCCAGTGAGGGAGATGCTAGGCATCAGCTCCACGCTGGACCCACTGTCGTTTCTTCCAGACTTGTTAAGAATGAGTCTAAATATGGTAAGTGAAAATGATCATAGATGTCTTCTTGCTGCTATGTAGATTCTATCTAGTTTCTTTAAATTATAAATGTTATGGTTTTTTGACAGGAAGTACGGTACTAGTAGTTTCCAAAAATGAGTTCACAGCTCACTGGTAGTTGCAAAGAATTTTGCCCCCTCTTTCCTTTGGACTAATTAATTTGTTTTCTTGTACCTCTCCAAGGGCTGTCAATGATTCTTTCACTTCTCTTTCCTAATTGATTTCCAAAATATTTAGACAATCAGATACTGAATTCTCTCCCTGGTAAAAACCTCATCCTGTTTTGTTTTTTTTTTTTTCCTTCTTTTTATCATAGATAGTTCAAAATTAATTTTTTTAAATATAAGGCTTGCCTTGGTATTTGTGTAAATTACAGACCTACATTTTCTTATTTGTATATGAATCCAGGTATTTTTCTTTTATCTCTCTAGAATTTTGTGCGGACAACATAGAAACTGACTCCAGCACAGAAGCACATACTGCTTTGGAAAGCCAGGCAGAGAAGTCTGAAAGGTAAAGCAAGTCTGTCTTTTCTGTAGGTTGTTTGCTGTAGGCACACAGTTTGTGGTAATTGGGAGTGGAGTGGGGCTGCGGCCCAGCCTCATCCCCAATGGGTGCAGCTGAGAGCAGCACTGACAGCAATGAGCCATGGAGTACCCGGGTGTGCTGAGCAACCACTCAGGGAACAGAGGGCACACAGGTGCCATGCATGAGCATTGGGAGTATAAAAGGTTGGGCTAAAGAATAAGAAGGGCAAATGCTTGAAGCCTTCTGAAGTGGTATGGTGTTACTTTGTATGGGCAGAAGCTTTCTGAAATTGTATGAGGATACGCTGTGTAGCGTGGCCATCTCAACTGTGACATATGCTGTGGCAGTTTGTGGGCATTCTGGAAGGTGATTTGTTTTTGTTTTTTTTTACTAGATTTTTAGATATGGAAGAGGGTTCAAGGCAAAAGAGAAAGGGAAAGATGACATACTGCTGAGGCCTTCTTGTAGCAGTGCTGACTAAGGAATGCTCTTAGTATTCCCTGGTGAGAAAAGATGTGATGTCAAACTCCTAAACACAAAGATATTGATAAGTTTGTTTTTAAGGGCAAGTTCATGGCATAATAAAATATGCCAGTAATTTTCCTAAAATGGTATGACTGGAATATGCTAGAAGCAATAATTCATTTTGAGTCACAGAAGTTATTGTAAAATAACTTATTGCTGTAGCATGGGCTTTCACTGCACAGGAGAAATATCGAGGCTAAGTGGTGAGTATTCCAGGATGCTTTTGCATATTTGCTATTGTAAGCTTTGTTTTAACTGTTTTAAAGTGTGAAACTTCAGTTTGTTGAACAGTATTGATTCTCTCTGGCATAAAATTTATATAATATTTACCTCATCATGTATTATCATATTTTGCTACAAAATAATGTTCAAGAGGTGAAGTGAAATTCCTAGACTGCATTGACTAGAAGTCAGTAGAACATCTGCATTCCATTTAAGCATTGCTTAGATTGGTAGAAAATGTGAAAAACTATTCCGAAAATATAACTTATCAAGGATGAAAATGTTATTTTGCCAGAGAAGCTGGTTTTCTTTCTTCTTTCCTTTTTTCCCCTGTGTTATACATGAGTGAACGCCTTCTATCTGTTACTGATAGATTTTCTTTACAATGCTGTGGTCTTCATATTTTGAATTTCTCAGGTCAAAGATTGTGTCTTGCATTTTCAGAACTCTGCAGGAAGCAGAAGAGCATACCAGAAAGGAAACACCTGTCAGTGGTGCCAGTAAAACTGAGGAATCCCTTGGTTCTGCTCATGAGGAGTCAGATATCTTGTCAACACAGGAAGAGATGTTTCCCGAGAATCATGCAACAGGTAACAACAGACAAGCAGAACCAACATGTCCATCCCAGAGCTAGTTATAGACAGCATACCTACTTGATCTTCACAGACATTTAGTGTTTTAGGGTGTAGAGCGCCATGAGTATTTTTCATGTAACTACTGCTAAAATTGAAAACACTTTGGAAATGAAAGGCCACAGCCTCATTTAGTATAGTATGGAACAATATCTAAACATCACTTCTTGTTAGAACAGCTACTGGCTTGTTAAATATATTTAATTTCCTTTATTTCTATGCCCCTTGAAGAGCAAAACCAAAACCTAACTTTTACCATCTTCTGAAACTAATGATGCTCTGCCTTTGTAATGACGCCCCAGTGTGGATAAGTAGTGTAGGCAGTATAGGCAAACTTCTGCCCAGTGGTGTCTGTTCTGGCCTGATCTTGTGAATGAACCTTCTGTATCCACAAGATTCAGTAACAACCTTCTCCTCACGCCAAGTCAGTGGTCAGTGCAAGGTGTCTTTCTTACAAGAACCTTGCCTATATTTGTATTTTAGTGCTGGATCAGGTGTGCTGATATTGGAGCCATTGGGGATTTTTTTAAAATTCCCAGGTAGAAGCACTTGTACAGTCTAAAATCTATTCAGATTTTTCTTTTTCATCTGAACTATTTTGTGCTCACATTTCACATACTGAACTGTCATGTGCAGTCCTTCACCAGCTCTGAAAAATCAGCTTGTTGTTGCCTATCTGAAAAGGAGCTGTGCAATAGCATGAGTTTAATTCCTCAGAATTGTCTAATCACTGTGATTTTTGACTGTATTTCTGTTCTTTGTTTTCTTTTGTTCAAAGCAACTGCAGGGAGTGGCTCTCTGATAACCAGGGTGGAAGAGGGAAGTTCTCTGGAGTGCACTCCTGCCCGCAGTCTGCAAGTCCTGCAGCTCTCTGGGCAGGCATTCCTTGTACAGGAGGGTGATTCCACGTAAGTGAAAAATCCCCAAGCTCTTTCAAGAATTTTGTTGTAGTAGTGCATTCCCCCTACTCTCTTCATTATTCAAGGACTTGTGCTTGATTTTAAGCAATCACTGTTTTAATTTTTGCGCTACGAAAGGAGCATGGCCTTATTTTGCAATGGAATGAACTAATGGTGGCCATCTGATCCCTGTCACTAGTCTCTTACTGGCGAACACCTGACGCTTCCCTTTCACGAGAAGAATTGTATTGTGGCATGCTGGAGCTTGATAGGAGAACTTAATGCATTTTTTAGTGAGGTGTGGTTTTCATTTCCCTGTTTCCTTTTGGTCTGCAGTGTCTCTTCAGGCCTAGTTATTCCTCCTCCTGTTTCCTTTGGACCCAATGCCCTTGTCCCCAGCAGTCCTACTGAACAGGGGAAAGCAGAAGGTAATGCTTTTCTGCATACTGTCTGTGGTCGTGTTTTTGTGCACTGGTTTTATCAGAGCTTGCAGCCTTTTCAAAATCTGTTAAAATTATGTTTAAAGAATAAAGTAGAACTGAGAACAGTGAAGGAGTAGATGGAGATCTGTATTTTTGACTCTGTTGTTTAGGATTCTCTATCTGCTATTGATATTTCCTGCATAGCTATCATAATTAAATTAGTACTGTTGACTAGTGACCTTTCATTTGAAAGATTGGAAATGCTTTGTATAGCATACAGATTTCTTCTGGCAATTATCTTCTTTAGGAACAAGCCATTCTTGCTACAGGCAGAAACCTGTATTAAGTCTATACTGTTAGGGCAGTAGGAAGGACAGATAAGAATTGCATCATAATAGGTTATTTTACCTTAATATAGACAACTTCCACAATATTTGTAAAACCTTTCGTGTGCTACAAGTGTGTATCCTTAATTGTGTTGCCTAAAGAGAAATTATTCTATGTGATACATTGGTTGTTAAATATTTTCTCTAAGCACACATTTACCATCAAGGATAAGATATCCATCCCTGAAGGTTTTTAGTATGATACAAAATCAAATATTCCTTTCTGAGAGATTCCTGTCACAGAATGTGAAATACTGTTTTAACAGATATTTTGTTTGCTGGGGTCTGAATGTAGTTGCATGTTAATAAAGATAGCAAAAGGAAAAGAAATGCCTCAGAAAAATGCTTTTTTTATAAGTTGCAGACACTTTTTTCCTAATTGTAGAAGTTCTAGACCTGTAGCAAAATAGTCATATGAATTTATAACAAAACACTTACTTCCCCCTTTGAAAGTAAGAGTACGGATATTTTTGTTGATTTTTTTTTTTCCCTTTACGAAAAGAATGCTGCTGCAGACAAGATTTTACAAAGTTGAATACACCACTGAAGACAAATCTTTTAATAAGATGTTGAAAACTTCAATATAACACAAGAATTTAGTGCTAATATCTTTTCTGCTCATTTAAACCAGATGAACAGATGGATATATCTATCCCTGCAGATGGAAGAGAACTGATGCAAAAGCAGAAAGGAGATATGCTGGTGGAGATGGCCTTCCCTTGTATCCCTCCAAGACCTCTCGTTCAGCCACAGGCTTCAACTCCAGTGTCCCAGAGTGCCCCAACCTTCTTTCCTGGATCTTTAGCTATGCCATCACAACCAGAGTTCTCTCATGTAAGGGTTCATGTATACAGCTTTTCTGAGGTTTTTATATAGCTGAGGCAGAAGATGTGTTTCAGTCAACCTCTGTTCTTTTATGTTGAGCTTCCCTACTAAGCTGTTCCCACCAGTTGCAATTATGTATTAGTCATACTGTGTGGCAGTTTTTCCTGCAGAGAAAATGCAGAACAGCTTAAGAGGGCATAGTGAGTTACAAAACATAGAAGCTGTTGACTTAGACTGTGCTGCCTTCTTATGCTGAACTGGCCATCCTGCATCTCAAACTGCATCATAAATTAGTTTTTTATTGGGCAAGACCTTAGCATAATTTTTGTGGAGAAAGGGAAGCTGTTCCATAATAAAGTATTTTTATTCTACAAGGCTAGAATTTATTTACTGCATTTTTCAAGTTTCTTATTCTTGCTGTTGTTTCCTTTGTGTATTTTGATTCTGGAAATTATAACTATTCAAAAGGATTTAACAGTTTGTGGGTTTATACCTAAATATTATGAGTGTCATGAACTTGCTAGAAACTTCACTAGTTGAAGCAGTGCTTCTCCTCAGCTGAAAACAGCATTTGTGTTAATATAATATTGATATCACAGAGGCTCTTTCTAAAACCCTTGGTGGTTCAAGTAAAAATAGCTACTAATTTGCCATATTGGCCCTGTATTTTGTGATTTGGTAGTGAAAGATACCAAAGATTGTGTCTGACTTTGTCAAAGATCACTAAATAGTAATTCATGGTGATAATTTTTCTCAGCAAAATCAGATCAATCATGGCTCTCATAAATGTGCGGAGAAAAAAGTTTTGGATGTTTTTTGTTTTCATTGGTTGTTTTTAATCTGTAGTTTTGTACTAAACTTGCTCTGATCCATAATCTAGTGTAATTTTTTAGGAATAGTAAACAGTCCTACTTGGGATACCCTAATACTCCATGTCTCACTTTTCTCATTTTAGGATATCTTTGTTCCAACTCAGAGTCCAGAGAATAAGCATGGAGAAGGAAAAACTGCTGGTTTAACCCCTTTATGCTTACCAGGAGACCTCTCTGGATCTACAGATGCTTTGTCAAAGATGTCTACAGATGACTCTGTGTTACAGCCTCCTGATTCCTGTAAACTGATGCTTTCTGCAAGTGCATGTAGCCAGCCCCCGAATACAGACGTCAGTTCAGGCTCTCTGAACACGGGCCAAGACTGTGAGACCACACAGGTAGAGAGGATTTCTGAATGCAAGGCCTCAGACTCAAGACTCTCCTCTGTGGACAATGATAAAATAAAACTAAAAGTGAATGCAGGTGATCAAGCACCCTCTGAAAACTGTGAAAAAGCAAAAAAGGAGGATGTAGAGACTGCAGGAATGCCTGTAGGACAGTTTGTTAGTGCAGGTGTTGGAGAAGATGGGCCATTAGCCTCTGCAGTTCATCGGGAGATTGAGTGTATTTCTGGAAGTCAGGCTGCTGCAGTTCAGTCTGGTCTGCTTGAGATTTTGTCATATGCTCAAGAGGCTTCCAAATCTGAGGCAGTTCCTGAGACTCAGTGTGAAGAACAAGAAGAGAAACTGCAAATAAAAGAGAAGCAAATAAAAGAAGATAGGTCTCTTGTTAATATAACACTTTCTCATAGGTTTATTCTTGAAAGGGAAGGACAGTGTCATGAAGATAAAGAAGTGAATGATTCTTGTAAAAATAGCAAAAATGTAGCCCAGGAATTAGAAAAGATTGGACCAGAATGTCAGGGAAAAGAAGCTTTGAAAGGTTGCACTTTTGATGCTGGAGAGGCAAAGAGTATGGATAAAATGACTGCTAACATGGCAAAGCTCAATGAAGTTTTAGCTAAGCCTTCTGTAGGGGAGTTACTGGAGCAACACGATTTGCCTCCAAAGTTGAAGAGTGATGTCCAATCAGAAGTGGCATTGTCTGCCAAAAACCATCCTGATTGTTCAGAACTGGGACAGGTAGTGATAATAAGCAATCAGCCATCACTTCAAGAGAGAGGGTTTGAAACACATGTGGTTCAGCGTGAGAATCTGGTACCAAAGAAAATGGAGGATACTGTTACGACAAGGAATCTGGAGCAAGAAGAGCAAATGCAGCCACAGGAGAAGGCAACTTCTAAGTCCCCCAGTCCTTCCAGTGGTAAGTGAATTTAGGTTAGTAGTTCACAGGTGTATATTTTGAGTAATGTCAAGGACAGCTGTATACAATCGTCAGTGTTTTCAGGGAGCACTGCTATTGGATGCAAGTTGAGCAGCACTCTACCTTACTGTGTTACATGCTGAACATGACTGCTGGTTTCCCCTGTGGTGTAATTCTCATTCCTGACTCTCACTGCTTTAAGGTAGAAATGCAGGGCGGGTTGAAGAACCAAAAATGCTGTGACCTTGGCAATGTTCAGGGATTTTTCTGACTTCTCCCCCACTCAAGAAGCAACAACAGCAGGGTCCTTGAAAGGAATAGAGTGTATGGTAGTCAGTATTTTCCCTTTTGTAGGTCTCCTTGATTTTCAGTGGAGACTTTTCTTTGTGGGGGTGTACAGAACAACTTTGAGCTAGAAGCTAATAAAGAAGTTTTTTTCTTGAGATTTTTTTAAAAGTAGAATGGCTTTTCACTCTCATGTAAGCTCTGGCTCAGCAGGTATTGTCGTGACCCATTAAAATAATTTAACATGCTGTGTGTCATTATACAAGATGTGGGATATTACACCTGTTTTATTTGTGCCTCTTAGCTGGCTTCATCTTTAAACACAGGTTTTTTAAGACAATTTGGCATAGTCAGGAGAACAGTTCTGGTCTTCAAACTTAAGAGTATGGGATTTATTAAATACAACAATAAGTTTGGCAGTACACTGCTGAAATGATGATAAAGAGAAATAGCTGCAGTTACATAACAAGGTTAAATGTCAGGTTCCACTTCAGTATTGTCTTTCACAATTTTCACAGTCCAAAACTTCCTTTTTAAGAGAAAATAAACATAATTGTGTTTGACTTTGGATAATATTTCGCCTCTCATACTGTACTGAAAATGTTTTGTTTTTTTTTCTTAGACAAATCTGAATGCAATTTAAACACATCACAGTTGGCTGGGTTTACTTTTAAAAGGGAACTATAAGCAAATTTTTAAAGAAAATGAATTCCAAAATTAATGCTTCTTTGTGTTTTATGCATTTCTATTATGCTGAAGGGCTGATTGGTGTTAGGAGAGAGTTCAGGCTTTTGGCCTACTCTACCTAATTGCCTTCAGACTCATGAAGCATGGTGGAAAAAGTATGTAGAGTGGTATTTGCTCTCCTGACATCACTCAGTCCTTAAGGTATGAAGAGCTGTAGAGCATCCCTCTACTCTTAAAGCAGCTTTGTTATTGTAATAATTATTTTCATAATAAATATTTTAGGAGACTAATCCCTTATCAACAAACTATGAAGCATAAATCAGTAAGCACAAACTTTAGGTGGGGGCTTGCTAGGGGTGCACTCTGTACCTTCATCCAGGTCACTGACGAATACGTGGAGGCTGGACCCTGCAGTGACCCCTGGGGACACCACTAGCTGCAGGCCTCCTGACTAGATTCTGTGCCAGTGATCACAGCTCTCTGAGCTCTCTTGTTCCGCCAGTTCTCTATTGACCTTGCTGTCTGTTCATTCAAACCACACTTCCTGGGATTACCTATATGGATGTTTCAGGAGACAATTTAAAAAAATCTTCCTGAAGGCAGTGTAGACACCGTGCACTGTTCTCTTCTCATCTACCCAGCTGGTCATTCCATCACTGAAGGCAATCTTGTTGGTCAAGTGTGATTGCCCCTTGGTCAATCCATGCTGACTACTCCTGATAACCTTCTCCTCCATGTGCTTAATGGGGACAACCGGGATGATTTGTTCCATCTTTCCATGGATGGAGGTGCAACTGTGGCCTGGTTCACTGAGTCCTCCTTCTTGCCCTTTTTGAAGACTGGAGTGACACTGGATTTCTGTCCTGAGGTGACTCCTGTACTCCATGACCTTTCAAAGATGAGGGAGCATGGCTTAGCAGTAACATCTGCCAGCTCCCATAGCACTCATGGGCACATCCTGTCAGGGCCCATATGGATGGTTGTGGGTGTCAGATTTGTCTAAATGATCTCTAACTTGATCCTCCTTGACTGAGGGGAAGCCTTCCTTTCTCTATACTTTCTCTCTTGCCTCCAGGATCTGGGTTTCTGTGCCACTGGGCTTATTAATAAAGACTGAAGCAAAGCAGGTATTCAGTAACTCTGTCTTCTCTGTATTCTTCATGACCATGGCATCCACCTCACTGAGCTGCAAACCTGTGGTGGTGGTCGCAGGGGTCCCAGGATGAGGGAAGAGATGAGAATCTCGACTCCGTGTTTCAGAAGGCTGATTTATTTATGATATATATTATATTAAAAGAAAATTATATACTAAAACTATACTAAAATAATAGAAGAAAGGATTTCATCAGAAAGCTAGCAAAGGAATAGAAAAGAATGATAATAAAATCTTGTGGCTGCTCACAGCCTCGATACATGTGGCTGTCATTGGTCATCAAGTAAAAACAATTTCCCATGCTGGGTAAACAATTCTCCAAATCACATTCCAAAGAAGCAAAACATGGAGGAGCTGAAGCTTCCCAGCTTCTCAGGAGAAAAGATCCTTGCGAAAGGATTTTTTCATAAAATATGTCTGTGATACAAACCCACATTTTCCTTAGGTTTCTTTTTGCTAGTGATGTTCTTGGAGAAACCCTTCTTGTTGTCTTTGACATCCCTTGCCATATTCAATTCCAAATGGTTCTAAATCTGTTACAGGTTGATGGTCATAAGAATGTAAGAAAAGTTTAACTGTTTGGATTAACTCTTGTCATTGATAGAACAGTTGAGACT
Source organism: Molothrus ater (assembly GCF_012460135.2). Taxonomy (NCBI): domain Eukaryota; kingdom Metazoa; phylum Chordata; class Aves; order Passeriformes; family Icteridae; genus Molothrus; species Molothrus ater. The sequence continues at coordinate 20,488,926 of NC_050490.2, forward strand.
TCAATGTGAATGAAAGCATTTAAACCTTTAGTTGAGGCATTCACATTTTTTTCAGTTCTTGTGAAAGCTTGTTTGTATTCTCTTTCATGGTATCCCTTGGTATAATAATTAGAATATGCTGTTGGTCATTGTCGCAGACATCTTTTTGTGAAAATCTTTTCTTTGGGATTTTTTCTCTTCTGAGAAACTGAGGCCTCAGAAAAAAAATGTAAACAATGGTTATCTGCTGCTGTGGAATGCAACAGGTGGATCCGTGATTGGTCTCCTGTGGATGTTTGGATTTACTGACCAGTCACAGCAGAGCTGGCTCTCGCGCTCTGTCCAAGGCAGCTGCTTTTGTTATCATTCTTTTCTATTCTGTTCTTAGCTAGCCTTCTGAGAGACGAAACCTTTCCTTCTATTTCTTTTTAGTATAGTTATAATGTAATATATATATATATCATAAAATAATAAATCAAGCCTTCTGAATGTGGAGTCAACATTCTCGTCTCTTGCCTCATCCAAGAACTCTGAACACTGTCACAGGTCATCACCTGTGCTGGTGATCATTTGTTACTAGCCTGCCAAATGTGGATTTGTAGGTTAGAAGGGATTGTGGTAGCTAAATCAATATTCAATTGAGTTGCTTCAGTTCTTAGATAAAAGACTTTTTAAATGGAGACATGCTCTAGGCCATAATATGACAAGCATTCATAAACTGTTTGTGAGGAGGGCGGTTTGCCTTACAATGTGTGAGTACCATTGTGCTAGAAGGTACCTACCCACTGCAAAAATACAGTGAAGTTCTTGGGTTGGTCTTCAGGATGTTGCAGTTGCTCAACTTAAATGTCTTTAAAGCTTGTGGTAATCAGATAGGTGATGGTTTTCAGAGTTTTCAAACAGATAATACATAATTGTTTGCTGATGGGGCATTTTTCTATGAGAGGATTATGGACGCTACTTCTCTATAACATTGAAAGTTTGCAAGTAAATGCATGGAATAAGGCAAAAGAGCATTTTACTAGGTTTTTGATTTATTTTATTTGTTAAATCCTGCAACATCTGCACATAGTAAATCCACCAAGGCATGGTTTCCCTGATGCGATAGGCCACCTCAGCCATCATTCTGAGTAAGTTTTAGGTTATCAGTTCAGGCAACATGTAGCTTTGCCAGTTCATTTTTGTTCTAATCTTCATTTCTGTTTTTGACCTCATTTTCATCTTCTTTGGAAAATCCTGAGCATCTCTGAGGGAAAGCTGCATTCTGTAGAAGTCCTATTCACGTCAGGATATTTAGTCTTCCTTTTATCTAGCACCTGTGAGCAACAGCATTCAGTTGACCACAGTCTAGATTTTCACTGGGAGAGATTTTTCACATAAAATGTGAGGATTAACAGTTAGAGCAGCTGTTCAGGGGGGGTTTGTACAGCACCGGTGTTATGCTTTTTCCTATTTCCACAGCACAGTGAATATGTGCTTTTGATACTTGAGCTAAAGTAGATCCTCTAAATTACTAATTCTGGTGCTCTGTGTCTTTTAGGAACCCCGTTTCATTTTACTTTGCCGAAGGAGGGTGATGCCATTCAGTCCTTAACTAGCATAACACCACCTCTTACTGGGCATCTCAAAATGGGACCCAGGAGACACAGCACACCAATTGGTGAGTTTGACCCAAATGGCTCTGTTCTGCAGTGAAAGCCTGGAAGCTTTTGATTCTTGGTGCAGTATGCATCAGGATAACTCAAACCTGCCTTGGCAAAAAATTGCTACATTCCCCTTCAATGGGAGGGGGGGCTTATCCCTTTCCCACAGTTTCCTTATCATGTTTTCTCAGTCTCTAGTGAAGGTGTTTGCTCCCTGAGTACAGGGTGGTATGGAGCATGTCTTCCTTGCACTCAATGTGATCCTGAATACAACTCCATTGAAGAATGTCAAAGAGCCTTCTGAGTACCAAAAGAAGATTGCTTCCAGTATTCATCATCTTTTATCAGAACTTTCTCTGCTAGATTCACAAAACAGCACCCTGCAAGTGCTAGATAAAAAGAAGTCTGTTTTGCTTGGGTAGTAGTAAATTATTCTGTCATAAACTATGGATAATACCTCTGCTACAGAATTTTCATGCTTCAGATCTCTAGAAAGGAATTTCTACTACTGCAGCATTACTAATAATGCATGCAGTGAAGTGTCTTCAAACCAAAACTAGGACCTCAACCCCAGCAATGTGAATGACAGTAGCTACTTCTTGTTTCTTGTTTTTGTTTTTCTGTTTTCAGTGGATGATACTTGCCCAGACAGCACTATAGCAACCAGTGATGTTACAGCAGAGGGCACAATGCGGACCAACGATGTCACTGTGGAAAGTGCAGTGGTATCAGCAGATGTGTCACAAGTGTATGAAAAAGGAGAGTCTGGTGTGGTTCCTGAGTTGGATGCAAAACTTTCTCTGCGAATGAACCTTGTGACCCCTGTGAATGATGGGAGTGAGGAGTCCTTGCCGTTCAGCTTGGAAAGTAAGAGGATGGAACCTGAAGTGTATGAGTCCTACTGGATCTCAGCCCTAACTCAGAACCTCTCTATGGCATTCCCCAAGGCAGTCTCTGAGTCCCTGTAATTTTTCTCATTTTTCTTTTTGGGCAGTGTCACTTAAATTTGTTTCTCTGTTTCTGCCATGCTCTAAGCAAGGATGAAGTGAGAGGAAAGGCTTCTGTTGTGAGGAAAGGTATTTCCAGCAGACTACAAATTGTGATGTATAGTGGCAATGGTACACAGGATAGGAAGCAAAGTTTGATTGTGTTGGGTGGGAAAAAAAAATATATAAGAAAATCATAGAATGGTTTGGATTGGAAGGGACCTTAGAGATCACATAGTCCCAAACACCCTCTGCCATGGGCAGGGACACCTTCCACTAGGCTAGGTTGCTCCAAGCCCTATCCAGCCTGGCCTTGGGCACTTCCAGAGTTGGGGCAGCCACAGCTTCTGCAGGCAACATGTGAAAGTGCATCACCACCCTCACAGGGAAGAACTTGTCTCTTAATTTAAAACTGTTTTCCTTTTTTTTTTTTTTTTCAATAAGCCCCCTTTTAAGTACTGAAAGGCCACAATGAGGTGTCTCTGGAGCCTTCTCTTCTCCTGGCTGAACAAGCCTGGCTTTCTCAGCCTGTCTCTGTGGGAGGCATTCTCCAGTTCATCTCATCATATTTGTTGCTTCCTCTGGACCTGTCCATAATCTGGAAAAAAAAGTTTGACAGGATTTCAACCAGAACAGTGGCATTCAATCTAATAGTCTAAAACTTGTAGAAACTTAGGTCTGTTCTGAGAAGTTGGATGGGAAAGCCTGGGCATCCTTTGTCCGGTGTTACTCAGCCTCTCTTCACTGAGTGTATGGAGCTAGGAAAGGTTGGGAAAAGTCCTTTTAGATGATGCCAAAATCATCCTTCCCTTCCTTGTTGTTTCAGAGCCTGCAGCCAGTGACAGGAAAGATGGATCCTCTGCTGCTGCTGAGGCTGCTGCTAGGTAACTGGGGCTTCTTGCTGGGCAGAGTTAATACAAAGGTCTGGGTAGATCCTTTCTCCACATATTATCAACTGTAGGGGAAAAAAATTAGAAGGAGACACAGAAGCAAGGAACATTCTAGCAGTAGATGTGATATTAACTCTATAGCTCTTGCAGCAGGTTTTAATTACATAGGCAAAGTGGGAACCTCACTTGTTTGTTCATTATGGGCTCTGTGGTTCCTACCAATGTCAGCATTTTGCCTCCATTAGATAGTAGTCAAAGCCAGAAGTTCATGTCTTGTGCAGTCCAGAATGCAAGTCTGCCTTATCCATGTCTTAAATTCCAAATATATGGGTTTCTGCTGTCTTTCATGGTGCAATTTTCTGCGAAGAATCTGAAAAGTTCTGAAAGAGAATTGTCTTTTTGGTATAAAGCTGATAGAAACTCATAATCAGTTCATGGATATACAGAAATCACAGGTTAACATTTTGACCAAAAACATTGAGTTATCCCCTTGGTCTTTTGATTTGTATGTATCAATCTTACCTCAAATTTAATGTCTAGCATTGCTTGATTTAGCTTGCAGGGAGTAATGTTTGTAAACACTAACAGGAATCTCAGTAGGAAGATGGTGATCTGTAGTAATCAGAGTGAAGAGTAGTGGTTTGAAGTAATGAGAAAACATAGGAACAAACTCAGTATCTTTTGTTACAGGATTGCTTGGTAGATGGTAATCATGCCTCAATGCTGAGGATGGGTGATAGTAATTTCTCACTGGTTGAGGATGGGTTACCTTTATGGGTATGGGATGAATATGAACTCTCAGGGTCTGCTTTATGACTGTAATTCCCACTATTCTTGCGGTGCCATGAAATTCCTGAGAAGTAAGCCATAAAGGGTCTAACTGGTGGGTACCAGAGGCACTAGATGCTGAAACTCTTGATGGTGCTGCAGTTTTCCACACAATGGTTTCTGGAACTGTTCCATTGCTCTTGGCTGTTAGGGTGTCTTCAGAAATGACAGAAATGCTTGTGCAATTGCAGCTTCATTCTTGATCTTTGAGATGGATCATATCAGTCATTCTGTGGCTGTGTAGGAGCCTATTCTCCTCTCACTCTGTTCTCACGAGGAGCTAGAGAATTCTTGTTTTGCTGTATGAGGGTTTTTCTCACTTCCTGATTAATTTTTGTTTGTTTGTTTGTCTTAAATCTGCACTGCTAGCTCCCAGAAAGCATCATCTGTGTTTAGTCGTGTCTGTGAAGTTCGTCGAGAGGATGAGGCCAGAGGTCATAGTCTTTCCACTTCTCCGTTTAGGTAACTCCTCACAGTCTTTGCCTGCCAGTCCTGGTTGGATTTATATTCAGGTGTGCATTTTCTACATCAAAGAAATTGTGCTAAGTCATTTTCTTTGAGTGACTTAGAAGGTTGGGGACAATGGGGTAAGTATACTAAATCTGCATGTTTGTGTCTCACTTGGTTATCAGGCTTACCTTCTGATTGAGTGGCCATGTGATTCCAGAAGACTGATATGCTTCAGTGAAGTCTTGGGTTTGAGAAAATTGAGACCATATTTAAGGCTGTTTAAATACCTTTTCTGTCTCCTCTAAGATCTTCTGACCAGTTTTGTTGGTTTGTTGTTGCTGTTGCTATTGTCCCCCTTCCAAAAGACGGTACAGCTGTGTATGTTACAGTGAGGAGGGTGCTGCCTGGAGAACTAGAAGTAGAAATCTGCTTCTTTAGTGTTTTCCATTCTATCTTTTGATGGGACAATGAGGTCTTGGTCTGTGTAGAAAGAGTAACCTGAGTTTCAACAGCCACATTAAAGACCATAATGAATAGGGAGTTCCAGTGCTGGGCAAGGCACAGCCAGAAGGGAAAACAGTCACTCCTCAGAATCCTCAAGTACCCAAGGGAAGCCAAATACGTACTTCTAGTTTGGATCAGTATAGTGTCCCATATAGTACCTGGCAGAGGCAGTACTTTTGGCAGAGCAGACAAATTCTAATGAAAACACTAGACAGCGTTTGTGTTTATGCTGCTGGGTCTTCTTGCTACCTGTGATTATCAGTTTCAAGCCAATCAAGCACTGGAGGAGCCTGAAGTAACTTCAAGATGACATGCTTCTGGGAAGTTGCATAGTTGGTGCCTAATGTGTGGAGTGTAGCAAGAAAATCTGTATTTCAAAAAGCACTTCATTCTGTACGGTGTCAGCCATGTGTTTTACCACCCTCTGTATCACTTGAGAAGTGTTGAAAGATTTTTTTATTATTTGAACTCTCTGAGTTTTGTGCAATTGTAAGAAGCAATTGAGTGACTGCCAAAGTGGGGTTTTTTTAATACTGTTTTTACTTGAGCGGCAGCATATTGGTTGTCTTGTTTTCTTAATCAGTAGTTTTGATCTGTGCGTAACTGGTTTGCAGGGGGGATCGGTTAATTTTTCCTGGCACACAAGAAGATGCTGAATTACCTACCAATCCTAGTGATTGGCAGTACCAGCAACAGAAGGCAGACGACAGTGGTGGACAGGACCTAATTCCTCAGAGGATGCAGCAGGACTGCCATCAGCAATCTTCTGGTGAAGAGGATGGAGAGTCTATGGAGACTGATGTTGTAAGCACTCAGGCAGAAGATAGGAGAAGAATGCAGAGAAAACAAAGTAAGGCTGTTCAAATTGATCAAAGTCAAGAGAGGTGGGAAAACATCAAGGATAAAGGGATCCAAACTACAGCAGACTGTCTTTTTACCCCAACAACTGTTACAACAGCAACACAAACATCAGAAGAAATCTGTAGACAGGTGGAAACAGGAACCAGTATGTCTGGGCAAAAACCTGGGCAACAAGATGTGAACGTTCAAACCGACGAGAGTGGGGAAAAGCTTGTCAACACCTCTGGAGATGACACGGACTCTTTGCGCAGTCAGGTGGGATGAGGGCTGCCTGTATTTAACTGCTTTAGGACAGTAAAGTATCCTTTCAGCTAGTAGATTCATTAACAGTTGGTTCTCTATTGAAAAAAGGCCAAGGGCCACTTTAAAATGTTAAAGTCACAAGCTGTCCTGAATCAACTGTTACAGTAGCAATACTCACTGGACAGCATGAATTTGGGAAGTAAATGTCTCCATAGGTATTTTCTGGAAAAATGTGACAAGTTTTGATTGGTTGGTTGATTGTTTTTGTTTGGGATTGGGTTTTTTATCAACAGAAAATCTAGATAGATGATTTTTTACTAAACGTGATTTAAGACTGATGTGTCCTGTGGGAAATAGGAGATAAACAGGGCCATAAAAAGACAGTGCAAGATTGATGTGATACATGTGGGAGTCTACTGAATCAAAGAGTATCAGAAGCCATGCTAAACAAGTTTGCTGTTTCCTCCTTGGACTGTTGTGATTTCCCTTCCTCTACTTGTCAGCAGAATGTGTTCAGTTCTCCTTTGTTTAGGGTCCTCTGTGTTGCATTAATTTGTAACAAGATGCTTAAAGGTTCTCTACTCTTGTACTTTAACATGCTATGAAGAAACTGTACTGCAGAGGTAGCCCTACTCAGAAACAGTTTGCTTTTTGTTGTGGTCTGTTTTGATTTTACTGTATCCTCTTTATTACAGGGAGAGGAGGAATTCAACCTTCTTCACCCACCCAAAGGCCAAATTCAGCGTCGCCACGTGCGAACCATTCGAGAAGTGCGCACTGTTGTTACACGTGTTATAACAGATGTCTACTACATCAATGGTGCAGAGGTGGAACGAAAGGTAGTTGAGGTAAGTTCCTGTTTTCATGGCTAAATGGGATGAGATACTGGCTGAAAAGTGGAAGTAGTTAAAGTGAGAACATGTTGTGACTGCAGGAAACGAGTTGAATGAACAAATCTTGGCTGTGATGCCAAGGCTTTCTTCATGAGCGGACTTGCAGGCCATTTAGTGAACGGCAAAAGCTGTGGTTTTGATGCTGGTATACTTTATGCCATGTGTTCTCAAGACACGTTCAAGCCCATAGAACTCAACAAAAGACTTACTGTAACATAAAAACGGAGAATTAAGCGTCCTGAAATATGCTTACATAGTTTGTGTAATCACAATCATATAACCATTTCTGCTTTACCTACCAACACTTGATATTGCTGTTCTGTAGATGCATGTTTTTATATCCATAAAGCTTTAGTAACTCCAGATGACAAACTGTCTGAAACTGATCTTGGATTATAAGCAACCCAAAGCTCCTAGTGTCTCATGTATTTGTTGCAGTCTCACACTCTAGAGGGATGGGAATTATTCAAAGCCAGACCAATTGGATACCAAGCTGAGCTCTGCCCTCTTGCTAAGGAAACTTCCCTGTCAAGCCATCCAGGAGCCACTCTGGCAGTCACAACTTTCACCACCTGAGCTGGGACTGAGGCCCCTTCACAGTGGACAGCTCCAGTGAGCTGATGGCTGCCCTGCTCGAGTCCCTATGCGCCCCACACTCACACTGTCAGATCAGGTTTCCTCACCCTGGACTGGACCCCAGGTTTCCCATGGCAGAGTCTCAGACATCTGGATCCTTAAAATGATTTAATCTTGTTGCAATAACTAAATAACAATAACAGCTTGAGCTGGTGCCTCCAAGGAGAGACCTCGAACAAAGGGCACCCTGGGCTTTTATACCCTTACAGTCTAAGCTGGAAAAATGCAGGAATGTCTGGGGGTCTTCTGTTCCTTCTGTGCCTCCAAGTGTCCAGGTCCCACGTCCTTTTGTCTGGGGCTCTCACCCCCCAGAGCTCAACATGCAGCTTGCACTTGCAGCCCTGTGCTACCTGCACTGAATGCATTCCTCAACACTGCTGACTGAGGTCTTAATGTGACTTCTTGATACAGAACAGCTGCAGGCCTGTAGTGAGAGATGCACTGTCTACCATGGATTAGCCCAGACTGAAGTTTGTGTGGCTGTCATCAGCTTCATGAATGTTGTATCAGCTTGTCTGCACTTTGGACTGGTAATTGTAAAGCGTCTAGCACTTGCATCATCTTAGACAATCCTCTTTTTTGCTTATTTTAAGGAAACTGAGGAGCCTGTAGTGGAGTGCCAGGAATGTGAGACCGACATGTCCCCTTCAAGAACTGCAGGGGGCTCGTCGCTGACCTCAGGGGACCTTGGTGATGTCAGCTCTTTCTCGTCTAAGGCCTCAAGTCTCCACCGTACATCCAGTGGAGGAAGCAGTGGTCACTCTGCCACGCACAGCAGCAGCATCTCAGGGCGAGGAACTGGAGCTGTAAAAGGGAAAATGTGTGGGACAGAAACCGGAGAATTTGCTTTACCCATTGGCAGAGGCATCTCAGGAAAATTGAGGTAAGTGCAGAGTCTTAGGAAAAGAGGAAGAGATGTCTTGCAGAAACAAGCATCTGGCTTGTGAGTGTGAAGTAGGGTAGACCTAAATCAAAGGTTTTCTGAAAAAGATCTGACTTGATGAACAGAATTAAGGAGGTAGTATTTGCTTTTGCATCTGTTCTGCCTGAAGGAGTAACTTGTTTTCTTGTGTGGTATTACTTTGCAGCAAAGAGGCAAAATTCTGGATGTGTTGTGATGATTAAGAAAATGGGAGGATCCTAGTGAGCTGGCTTCTCTCCTCAAAACAGTTAACTCATAAATTCTCTAGCCCTAGGAAAGGAGCTGGTCAGCCTGCATCGCCACTCAGAGTTAGCCAGACAGGAGCACTGCCTTGTGAGGAAGAGGAGGACTGTATGCCTGGCACTCGTCAGGCTGGCAGAGCACCTGTGACACTTCGTGGACGAGGAAGAAGAGGACGCCCATCATCTCGAACAACAGGAACAAGGTACCCTGGAAAAAGGAGACTGTAACTTTAATTTATTGCAAGAAAGAGAATAGGGAACTTCTGTCTTAATGTCCTAGAGGAAAAGGAGTACTGAGTATTTCAGAAGTTTCTGGTGATACCATATAGCAACTGCAAGCACCTCCTCCAGGTATTTTATACTTAGTAATTGTTTTTTCAGATCCTTCTGGGAATGCTTTTTGTCTTTTTTTTTGTCTTGGTTTTTTTTCTCCCCTCTCTTATATGGTGCTGCTTTTTACTACAGAGATTTAGCTGGACTGCCAGGTATGGAGGATCTCTCAACTACAGCATCACCCGAGGAGAAATCATTTACTCGTTCAGTTCGCCTGCCAGATGGAGGAGAGAAATCTGGCACTTCTGGCTTCTGTGCCTTACGCCGTAGTGACTCTCCAGAAATCCCATTTCAGGTGGTGACTGTTCCTTTGGACTGTGCAGACTCATCCACTGGGAGCAGCTTTGTGGGTCTCAGGGTTGTAGCAAAGTGGTCCTCAAATGGGTACTTTTATTCGGGGAAGATTACCCAAGATGTTGGAGCAGGAAAGTACAAGCTGCGCTTTGATGACGGATATGACTGTGATGTGCTTGGAAAAGATATTTTGCTCTGTGATCCTATCCCACTGGAGACAGAGGTGACTGCACTCTCTGAGGATGAGTACTTCAGTGCAGGTAAGAGCAGTGCTTGAGTTTCATACTTGGTTTTTTGATTAGCTGAATGTGGTGGGGAATGGATGCTTGTTCCAGGAGGATGAGAAGCCTGGGTATGGTTGACTAACAGCTGTTAGTTGCTGTCTTGTCAGGTGTGGTGAAGGGACACCGGAAGGAGTCTGGAGAGCTATACTACTGCATTGAAAAGGAAGGCCAGAGGAAGTGGTATAAACGAATGGCTGTTATCCTGTCTCAGGAACAAGGAAATAAGCTGCGGGAGCAGTTTGGGCTAGGTCCTTATGAACCTGTCACCCCTGTAACCAAAGCAGCTGACATCAGTCTTGGTAAGGAAAGGTGCTGTTGAGCTGCTGACTGCTATTCTGTGTCTTGTGCCTTTGAGGTAACTCTAGTGCCTGGTCTGAATTGCCAATATTTAAATGTTTTTGGATATTCAGTGATGCTTTTCGTACTTTATAGTGAGATTTTTGAGATCTTTTTATTGTTTGGCCTCAGAGACTTAGTGGTATTGACTGGCTTGTGGAAAGTGGTCTGCTTCAAGGACAGTGATGCTTGCCATATCTAACATAAACGTGGTGATGGCTGCTTTGATAATAAAGTCCCAGCAGTACTGAGAGGAAAATAGACAAGCAGGATACAGGGCTTGAGAAGAAAGATATATTTTTTCTTGCTTTCCTCTGTCAGAGGGTGGTGGCATGTATCTTCAAGGTACTATTGAGTTCCGCCACTTCTGTACAGATAGGTAGGGTTGAAAGCTTGTGGAGTTTGGTGAGAGCCCATGACTAATTCCTGCATACTATATTGCAGATAATCTGGTGGAGGGGAAGAGGAAGCGACGTAGTAACCTTGGTTCTCCCAGCACTTCCAGCAGCAGCACAACTCCCACTCGTAAAGGGCAGGAGAGTCCACGTGTCCCACCAGTCTCACTGTCTGGGAAAAGGAAACTTCTTGCTTCTGAAGATGAACGATCCCCAGCTAAACGTGGCCGCAAGTCAGCAATGATAAAGCCTGGTGAGAACTTGAATTCATCTAGTTTTTTCAGCACTGCTTTTTCTGTAATTATCTTTCTGCTTTCCATAACTAAAAAGTAGATCAGATTGCTTTTTTTTTTTCTGCATGGTTTGAGGCTGATTCTCCCTGGATGCATTCAGCAGCCAGAGATACTTTCAGCATAGTCTGAGTATTTACTTGCCATCTTTTGAGTTCTGCCTTTTGACTTTAATGTTGTGGTTGGTTGCAATAAATCCGTGGTTCTCTGGGCTAATATAAATCCAGATCCGGCTTGCTCAGGACTAAAGCCCACACGGAATTGCATAGACGGAAGATAAAAGACGAGAAGCGCTCTTTGCCATGTGGAGACAAGTATCCAGTTTATTAGCTAGAGACGGGACACTTCTGGGGGCAGTGACCACCCAGGTAGCAAAGAGGCAGAACCACACCTGCCGTAGGGTTTGATGCCCCAGGTGATGGGGGCGGGGAAAGAGGACCACGGCCAATGGGATAACATTGGGGAGGGGCGAGGGGAGGGACCACCCGTGGGACGGACCACCAGGGCATACAGAAACCAGGGGGTTATGTGAGGGAGAAACCATGTGAGGGGGAATATACCATCCACGTGATCCAATAACATTTTTTTCAACACCCAGTGCAGACAACTAAATAACTATTTAGTGCAATACAACAGTTGGTCTCTCTCTTATTTCTTTAGTCAGTCCTGAAAGCTGTTAAAGGGACCCCTCACAGCAGTCAGTGTTGTTTCAGGATGCTGTTAAGACTTGCAAACTTGTCCCATTAGTCCTTCATGTTTTGATTTGAAGATCCAGAAGGATAAAAGATCCCTACCTAGCTTAGTGTAATTTGTAGCCCAATCCTGCCTCTCTGTGTCTCCTGCAGTAAAATATCTGAGTTGAACTGGTTCCTCAGGTAAGACATACCTTTGAAGACTCATGGTGCTTCTGTCTCTCTGCAGGGGCTGTGAGAGGTGGAGAGTTTTTAAGCACCTGTGAAGGTGTAGATGCTGCAGATCCCCCAGTACTGGACAGTGACCATGGACCCTTGCCCCACAATAAGACCCTCTTTTTGGGCTATGCCTTTCTTCTCACCATGGCGACACCAAGTGACAAATGGGTCAATCACCAGAAGCCATCAGATGGTCCCACTGGGAGCAGTGAGGAGGAAGAAGGTGAGGCAAATCTTACCCATTGCATTTTCAAGTGAGATGCTGTGTCTTTAGGAAAAATGCTGGATACTCTCTGATCAGACATTTGCTCTTTAATCCTTTGCAGAAAGGACCTAAGATTCAGTCTCTGACTTAGCCAACTTGTGGCCTAAGATGTGACAAACCTCAGTGATGATCATAGGCTTGTTCAGCAAGCTAAGAAGGGTGTGAAAATTAGTGAGATCATCAGTGTCAGAATAGTATAATGTAAGTAGGAAGGTTTTGAGAGCTAAAGGATAGTGCTGGCAAGCAGAGAACATGAAAGCATGTATGGATTGCTCCAGTTAGCCTTTGCTGGTGTCATGTTTCATGCAGTCAAAGTGTCAAGGTGCTCACCTGGCTACTGGTGTGTTGTTGCCCTTTCTGCTGCCCTCCCCCCCCCCCCCCCTTGGGAGTATAGCTGGGATCCCTTACTGGAATAGATGAAGGCTTTGTAGACTAAGATGTAGGAATATAAGCAGATAGATTATAGTAAAAAATTGAACTTTCTGCTGTAGATTTTTTAGAGATGACTCCGTATGATAAACATTACATAGCACAACAGCTGCGAGCAGGAGCTGGCTATATCCTGGAAGACTTCAATGAAACCCAGGTAAGGGTTCACTTACTAATCTAGAACAACAGTCACAGAATAGTTGAGATTAGAAGGAATTTCTATAGCTTATCTTGTCCAACTGCTCTGCTGAAAGTGGGTTCAAATAGAGCAGATTGCTTAGGTCCTTGTCCAGTTGTGTTTTGAGTACCATCAAGGATGGAAAAAACAAAGCCTTTCTGGGCAACTTGATCCGAATAGGGGAAAAAAAAAAGGATTTCTTGTATTTCAGTTTGTAACTGTTGCTTCTTGTCCTTTTGAGTGGATAACACTGAGAAGAGTGTGGCTGCATTTTTTGTATACCCTCATATCAGTCACGAATATGCATTAAAAAGACCACCCAAGCCTTCCCTTTTTGATCTTTAACAAGCTCAGCTCTCAGCTTCTTCTGGTATGTCAGGTGCTCCCATGCCCAGGCCTCTTAGTGGTCCTTGGCTGGACCTGCTCTGGCATGTCTGGTGTTTTAGGTATACTGCAGAACCTGGGAGTGGATGAAGTACTCCAGATCTGGAGTGGTCTCACCATAGGTGTGTGCCTTGGAACACTTAGAGGTAGAGCTCTTCACTTACCAGATCTACTTGGACAACTAATTTAGTGTGGCTTTTACTTTTTTTTTTTTTTTTTTTTTTTTTTTTTAATAAAGAGGGTAAATTGTTTTTGGAACATCTTGCTTGAGGAAGCAATCTTGTCTAGTGACTTACTGAGTCTCAGACTAAAAGGTAAATCATCTCTTTTGTGTGAACTAGAAAAGAGCTATGATACAAAAACTACTAGTTTTTGCCTAGAGCAACTGCAGAGCTTGGAATAGGATATGATTAAACAGATTCTGAAATCAGTACTACCTTTATCTAATTCACCTTTCACATAATATAGCTGTGAAAATCAAGATTTCAGTTGTTTTCTTCTTTAACCTGTTTAGCATCAGGATAATTTGGGGGGATTTTTTGCAAGCATTGCCTCCTGTTTACATGCCTTCTTTTCTCCCCTGAAGTGTAATGCAGCATACCAGTGTCTTTTAATTGCGGACCAGCATTGTCGAACTCAGAAATACTTGCTGTGCCTTGCCAGAGGGATCCCTTGTGTGTCTCATATCTGGGTCCATGATAGCTGTCATGCTAATCAGCTTCAAAATTATCGGAATTACCTTTTGCCAGCTGGATATAGCCTCCAGGAGCAAAAATTGCTAGAATGGTGAGTGCCAAATAACCATGATCTGAGTCTACAGACTCTTGGAGAGACCTGTTACACTTGGGAGCTCTTGAATAGCTACAGATACTGAAGCTGACCTGAGTACTGACTCCCTATACTTTCCCTTCCATATAGGAGCAGCATTTCCATATCTTTCTTTGGACTTAAAATGACCTCTAATGCCAAGGTACATTTGGGTGCCATATACACAAAAAACAGAGTCTCTTTGGAAGTAAGGAAGGTGTCAGTCTTTCTCATGAGGAAGGCAGAATTCAGACAAGGCTTCCCACACCTTTGGCTAATTTCTCTAATTGCTCAGAAATGGATAAAGGAGAACAGTACTATGTTAATTTCCTTTTCCTTTGATACATTTTGAAGCTAGCTTCTACATTTTCTGTGGAGTCTAATCCAGTAAGCCTGTTCTGAGATGACAGAGGAGGTCAGACTCCTTAGGCAAGCTGAGGGGCAGACACGAATTTGTAGATAGCTGTAGACTTTTGGGCAGGAGACTGAGGTCTTCCTGCTCAGCCCCATCAAAGTGGAAGCAATTTGGATGTGCACAAAAAAGGTGGCTCAGGATTAGGAAGAGCTCCGTTTAACTTTGGATATAGGCTGCTGCGCACATACCCACCAACACTGTCTAGCTCAGTGTTAGTCTCTATAAACAAAGGATAGTCAGTCCAAGTACTTCAGGAAGGGTGGTAAGAGAGTGGGTCATGGTGTGCAAGATACTAAAAAAACATACACGGGTGCAAATCAGGTGACGAGGCTACTGGATATTCTTACCAGTCGGCATTTCTCTTCACTCTGCAGGCACCCACGAGAAAACCCATTCCATAACCTGAAGGTTCTCTTGGTGTCAGACCAGCAAGAGAACTTCCTGGATTTGTGGTCTGAAATTCTCATGACAGGGGGAGCAGCATCTGTTAAACAGCATTACTCACGTGCTCACAACAAAGGTACTCACTGGCCAGTTTCTCAAGGAATCCTATGCCACTGTGGTCTTTAGTATGGTTTAAAACCATGTGGGAGGGTTTACAAGGTTGTCTGTAACAGAAAGGCAGGCAAAAGGTGAATGCTCACTACTCTAATATAATCTGTATATAGATTACATCTAGGACACCTGTCTTGCAGAGAAGCTGCAGCAATTCAAAAGCCATCAGCTTCCAGCCTGTGTTGAAAGGGGGAAATTGGTGTCTCAAATTGTGCTTCTCTTGTCCTTCTGAACTGGGCTGTCTCTCCCTCCGTATGTGATGTAGGCCCTAGCACTCACAGCCTGAGGTCAGGACTCAGGGTCATGCCTATACTGCTGGCTACTGGTTTTCCCCTCATTTTTATCTGGACTAAAAGGAGTATTTTCTTGTGAGGTGCAGGGCTGCTGTAGATGGGTCTTATTACAAAGAGAATTCACTGCCTAGGAATGAGAAGACATAAGAGTAGTTCATAGTGGCAAAACTCACTGAGCTGCCAGGTTGGATGGGGCTCGAAGCAACCTGGTCCAGTGGAAGGTGTCCCCATTCTTGGCAGAGGGTGGAATGACGTGAGCTTTTAAGGTCCCTCTCAAATCAAATAATTTAGCATTCTGTGCTTCTATGATGTTCTGCTGCAGAGGAAAATCCTTTTTCTTCACCTGATAGATGCCTGTCTTTCCTCCCGTACAGATATTGCTTTGGGTGTTTATGATGTGGTGGTGACTGATCTTTCCTGCCCAGCTGGTGTCTTGAAGTGTGCAGAAGCTTTACGGCTGCCTGTTGTCTCGCAAGAGTGGGTGATCCAGAGTCTTATTGCTGGGGAGAGAGTAGGCTACAAGCAGCATCCAAAATATAAACATGACTATGTCCCTCACTGAGTGAAACTCTGCCCTGCTGTCCAGCTGTTGTGCAGTGTTTTAAACAGGTTTTAAATGTTTGTGAATTGGGCAGTATGCATGGATTATTGTATATAGTTTTATCTGCTGGACTTTTATGATTAAATAAATGTTTGATCTCTTGTGGTATCTGCTGGTACTCCTCGTTTATCTAAACTTACTCAGGGCAATGCCTTCAGGAAAGGAGTGCAGAGAAAAAAGAAATGCTTACATTTCTCTGAGCTGGATATCACTAATATTCTGCTTTGAGTAAAGCCTGAGCTAACACAAAGTCAATTACAGAGAAAGAGTGTTTTCCATTAGCAAAAGTTCAGGGCCATGGCATTTCTGTTTGTTGGGAAGAATACCATGTTGTGTTTTCCTCCAGTTTGCTCCAGTTGTTATTTTCTATTAATTTCATTAAGGTGCTGCTGAAGTGAGTGCTAGAGATAGACACAAGAACCTTGGACAACTAAACTACTAGGAGACTGAGGTACAAAGAGTGTGTAAACGCTGTGTATCTGTAAATGGTAGCGGGATAAATCATCTGCTTTTGAGCGGCTGCATTCACATCTTAGTGGTCAGCTGGTGTAAAGGCAAAAGCTCTTCACACAAACAGTGCTATAGGTTGAAGCCCTCCCTCCATCCTCATACAATCTTTAGTCCCTTGCTTCAAAAGTGTAAAGTTTTTCTCAATGTGTATTTCTTCCTCTATCATTTCATGGCTCAGACAGTTGACTGTGTTGGTCTGTAAATCCCACATCCAACCTTCAACACTTTCTCTGGCTTTCTAGCTTTTTCCATGGTCAAGGGCTTTTAAACCTTGCATCAGGCGCAGTCCTACCATAAACAACTGTAGTGCGTGGAAGGTGCCAGGTCTTATACTTGCTGGCTGTTGTTACTGTGTCTTCCTGAGTGAGCAGAGAGGATTTTTTTCCCCCAAGGACATGTAACTTCATGTGTGAGCTGCAGCTGTGTGCAAATACCAACCCTTTGAGGGGAAGGCTGGTTTCGTGGCAGCATTTGTGTTCAAATTGGGAAACCTGCTACAACACCCCAGTGATGGACTGGAGGCTTCTCTTTTGCCAGTCATTCAAGGGTCTGTTCATTATAGCAAGGCTAGGAAATCTTAGTAACAGGCAAGAGTTCCTGCCAGATCGCACTCTTCAGTGACAGACAAGGCCCTGCCATGCTACTCCCTTTGCACTGGGGTGCAGACATTGACAGTACTCCATATAATTGCACGACAAGATATTTTTATTTGGGTTCAGTAGGGAAGTCACTAGTAGCATTCTAAATCGTCTGGAATGAGAATAGCACAGGTGAACATCCTAGGTAAGCATCTCCTTACCATTTTCCTGCCGGCAGAGGGCCCTTTCTACTCAAACAGGGCAAAGCTCCTGTCTTGGCAAGTGTAATTTTAGCACATAAACTATTAAACTGTATAGAGAAGGCATGTTATATCCACAGTGTTTCCATGACCTATGCACATATACTAGACTAGTGCACTGCATGACAAGAGACTTAAAAAATATTTCTTTTTCCCTCCCCCTTCACTTCAATTGAAAACTGCTACTGCTGTTTCATTTATCTGGTGGTGTTTGATTAGAAGACATTGTGTACTGTAAATCAGCTTACTACACAAGTGGAACTTCTGAATACAGCCAAAACTTAGAAGAGGATTAATTCCTCCATACTCGAACTTGAAGTGGAACACAGTCCAGCTGAAGAGTAAAGAGACTGTAGTCCAGCTGAAGAGTCCAGACATCTAATTCTGGTTTTTCACTTTCTGAAGAGGTTCAGACTGCCTCCCTGGAAGCACTTATAAGTATATGCAGGGCTGCAGAAAGCATATTTTTATGATTTCAGAAGAAATAGAATAGCTTTCTGTAATTGCTGGGCAGCCTCAGATAAGAGGCAATTCCTGCCAATTCCCTGTGAAACAGCATTTCATCAGGCAAAAGCCAGCTACAAAGAAAAATTTGAGCGCCAACTCTGCAACTGTCCAAGAGTGCCAGTCTCCTGTGCTTGATGCATCACTAGTCACAGCCTGAAGCAAAGGCCTTTAGTGCTTAAACTCCAAAACTGCAAAAGAAAGGTACAATATTAGCTACATGTTGAAAGTAATTACCTTTACCAACCCACACCAGCATTTTCTGGCCAATATGAGCTAGCAGCTTGTTCAACTTTCTGCCAAAAGAAACTCAATAGGAAGAAAGCATATGAAACCCAAAAATTACCATATGCTGATTTGTTATTTTTCTGTCATAGTAGTTATCAACACTTAGTGTAAGTCAAAATAATTAGAAGCCATCAATAAAAAATGGCTTTGTACTTCAATTACCTCAGGATAATGCTACAAGCAGCCCTCAAGATATTCCTACCTGCCCAAGGTTCCTCCAGCCTGGGTGTAGTATTTGTTATAATCCAAGCGTAGCAGCAGTTGAGCTAAGTCGGAGTTTATCTGATGATTGCGAACGCTAGAGAGAATCTTGAAGAGAAGTGATGACTGACGACTGAATCCCTACAAATTTGAAGATGTCAGTTCTGGGCCTTCTCAGAAGAGAAGGAAAACAAGCATCTCATCTCTGTTTCTGCCTACCCAGTCCTTTAACAGCCTGAAGAAGAGAATCACTACAAGAGATGTGATGCTTGTGGTCCAGGATAAGGTAAGCTGTGAGCCACAAGAACTCCTAGATATTAGTTATACAAAAGGAAGGGTAGAGGTACCAACCTCTGCCTCCTTTCTATTCCAGTATCTGCCCCCATTCTGCCTCTCTGTGGACACAGAATTTCCAACTCAAGTTGATTAGGTAAAATAATTACAAGCACTTACATAGAAGGTCTTGGCTTACACTCACAGTTGTTCTGGAGCTTTTAAAGCCAAGATAACTGCTTAGTTAAAATGTTTGCATGGGAGGAGAACAGATCCACAGAAACAAATTCACCTTCACCAAAATACTGAGTTGTGCAGCTCCCCGCTCATCTAAGGGACCCAGATTCTGACTGACCAGAGAACAAAAGCTATGACAAAGATCCAGAATTTCATTTAAGCAGTGGAAAACCTACATGGAATAAGAAGTACAAGTTAATAGTTGAAACAGAGTTCGTACACAGAGAGAAAGCAGAAAAGTTGTAGCATTCATAACAAAGATGTTTCTGATACTGTACTTTTTATTCAGGAAGATATTGATGCAGCATTTAAAAAAAAATTTCTGTGGAAAAAGGATTTAAATGTTATGCTGCATCTCCCCTCTGCCCCTCCCACAACCTTTTGCTGACTTTTCTGGGAAAACAGCAATTGGCATTAACCATCCAGATAGGCACAGGAGTTGAACACTGGCTTCTCTATCCAACCAGCAGGTCATCACTGCAGCTTTGGGATTAAGAAGGCAGGATAAAGACCAACAAGAGCTGTGGTTCAAGGCGTTGGTTTCACTGTTTGCTAAACTAGGAATTTCCATTGTATCAGTTATCTGACTGGGCAATTACTATTCTGACACCTTTATTCTATAGTAACCTCATAGATGAGCACAGAGACGTGTTTCATTGAAACTAACCTTCTTTGCAAATGTTTTTGTGATGCTGTTTATAAAAATACTTCTAACTTTTCTTTTTATTTAAATGAAATTAAAAGTAGAAGACAAAATTTTTCCTAGTCTAACCCATATCTGTGAATCCCTCAGGAATACAGTTCCCTCAGGAATCCCAGCACTATGCTCATTAGTTCTTCTTTAATAAAATAGCCTGTGATAAAAACATAGTGATAAAATACAAATTATTAAGGTTAACTGAACACTGAAGTAAGCTTGACTTAGAATTGCCAGGAATACAGCATTCACATTCACCAGCTGTAAATTAGAAGATCTTAAGTCAATTATCAGTTATAGTTTATACCTGCCTAACTCCTAGAATTGTAGTCTGCAGGAGATTATCACTGATCTGTTTTAAAAGATGCGATTTGTCATCATATCTGTTCAAAAACGTGTGTTTCTTAGGGCACTTGGATAATTGGTAGAAAAAGGTGAAAACAAGACCTACTTACAGGTTTTAGAAGGATGAAAGACTGAGCCAACAAATTACTTAGGAAATGATCATGAGCCAATCGTATACTCTCAAAATCTCTTGTGGCATTTATCTGCTGCAGAAGCTGTGAGAACTGAGACTCCAGTACATCGACCTGATGAGTATGTGAAGATACCTCATTAGTGGTTTGAGGAACTGGGAGTGCTTCAGACCAGCCAGAAGTTTGGAATAAGAAATTTACTTTCCTTATTGCTACTCTTATGTTACAGGCTGAGGATCCCCTTCTCTCTGGCTGATCAATGAATTATATACAAGAGCAGTACATAATGTGGGGTATGCAACAATTTTTGATGCCTAAGTAATATCTAAGTAGAAAGGGAAATTGTGATTTTCTTTAACTAAGGAAAGGTATATGCTAGCATGTAGACAAAGGTATTTGATTGGAGTAATTTCTGAATTTTATTCTGGGAGATACTATTTGGAATCTTAGGGCAAAGACTGCAGTACAAGAGCTCAGCCAGATTACTGTGAAGAATTTAGAAATCCAGGCTCCTTCTCAATTCTTTAAAAACCAACCAAACAAAAAAGCCCAAAACTTAACTCAAAGTAGAGTTTACTTAAAGAGGCCAGAGAAGGAACCAGGATGCTATCTTAATGATGGTCCTTCAGAGATGAGTGGTTTCTCACAAACATTTAGTAGCATTAGAGAGCTACTAAAGAACTCCTTCATTTCACTGATTCACAAGTCCAAAAACTTCGTAATTGGAGCAGTAGTCTGGGAACTTGGAGGAAGCTCTAGACTTGCGAAGGAAATCCTGATTTCCTTAAGGTACAAGGAATCAGAAACCCGAGATAGGTCTTCAGTGCTCCCTCCATGCATTCCTTCCAGTTTCTGATTAACTGATACACTTTATCTTTCTCTGTAATACTGACCTGCAGATAATACTGAAGATTGTCCACAAGGAAAGCCATGTGATCCCTCAGACGCCACTTGATGGCATCTGTTCTATTAGATTTTAGGTGTTTACGTTGCATCTGGAGAGCCCAGCAGTGCTGCAGCTCAGCCTGAACTCGTCGCACACTTAGCAGGTATTTGAACACAACGTTGTACCTACAATCAAAAAGTACAAAGTTGTTTAAGACTAAAATCTTCCTCTTTTACTGGAAAATGGAGTTACTGGAGTATTGGAGTTTAGTGTTACTGGAGTTATTGGAGAATGTAACAATGCAAGACTGAAAAAAGAAACAGGAGGTGACTGCCAATAGTTAGGGCCAGTCAGGTCATGGCCCATGTGCCCCATGGCACATCTTGCAGAGTAAGATTTCTGCTTGTACTGATTACTGACCTAAAAAATATGAAGTTAGTTTTCAGTGTAAGGAGGGGAATAAATGAAAACACTGTCAAAGTAGCGCTGTTTGTAAATCAGTGCAGATCTGTCAGCATCCTGCAGGTCTTACTGTCATTACAAGTACTTACAATATGGGTAGGTGGAATGAACCATTTTAAGGTTCAGGGAGCAATTGCTCTGTCTTTCTCTCCATAGAGAATAAAATCCCCCAACACAGTAGTGAATGCCTCACATCAGGGAACATACAGATGAATATAGAAAGACCATACCTAGTACTTACTTCTCGAGAACAGCAGGAGTAAAAAGAATGTGCAGTGGCCACTGAACTTTGTAAGAAAGTCCCAGAGCTGCCCATCCAGATGTGGGGGCTTCACGTGGAGATAATTCCCGGGAAGGCCCTTCACGAGTCTGAGAAGTATCTAAAAACAAATAAGGTGCTGAATTATGTCATCTTCTCAGTCAGTGCAACCATGGCAAGGAAAAGGGAAAGAACAGAATTAAGAAGAGCCAAAGTAGTCTAGGCCATCACATAGGGCAGTAAAGGGTAAAAATTAGTATTTCTTTAACTTGAGAGAAGGGTTAGTAATCAATTTAAAAACAAGGTCACCATCTCCCCTCTTAATTTACATCTAAAAATGCAAGTAGATACCTTTATGTTCCTTTCCATGATACTCAATGGTTAAGTGAAGAAGAGGAAGAAGGTTGTCATCATCTAACAGTACCTTATGAGCAGACAGCTGAAATGCAACGTTGACATCTGACAACAAGAGAACATGTATCAGCACAAGATGATGCAGCTAGTGCTAATTTTGCACCCATTAATTATTTACTCTTGGTCCTAAAAGACAAAATTGATGCACTATTGACACTCTTTTCTTTTAATTACAGTTTCAAATAACTTCCATCAGAAGGTTTCTGAGAGATTGTTTTCACTCACTTTCTGAGACATTCTAATTCACAAGTGCTGTAGTTTCAAAACTAGAGAGTCAAGAAAGAACTCTTCTGTACTGGACATGGCTTACCACTTTCCTGCTATACCACAATGAGGCCAGTTTGGTTAGCAAATAAGCAACACTCACCATGTTCAGTTACAGCCGTAGGTGGTGTCTTTAACATGTGCTGTGCGGTGTCTATGAAAGCCTGAAACAGCTCACCTCTTCCCAAAAGGTAAAAGTCTTTTATAATCTGTGGAGATAAATTTGTTGTACCTAACATACCAAAAATTGAGCAGAAATTTTAAGCATCCTAGCTGATGGCACCCATTTTTATTATTTGGACAAGTGCTGTTTCTAAACACAGCTCTGAATTTCATTCACTGAACAAAAAGTCTACGTCGTGTTTGCTTCAAGATGCAAAGTACACATATCCCTCTAACTCTGTCTTTGAGCGTACACTGATAGAACTTGGCCAATCTTGAGACTGGAAAGTGAAAACAGCTTTACCTAAATGAAGAAAGCCCAGAGTGTAAGGCAGTAAAGTATTTAATAGAAAGAAACAAAGAAGAGAAGAAAGAGCTGCTTAAGCAAAAATAAAGTAGCAGTTGCATTACCTTCAGTTGTCCTAGTAGATCTGATTCCTCCACCATCAGTTTCCAAAGATGCTAGTGAAGTACAAAAATCAAATGAAACAACAGAAATCTCCCGTCAGAATTATCTCGGCCATTCAGAGATAAGAGTAGCTGCTGTCTTAAAACACTTGCGATGCATACAAAAAGAGCACCTATACAAAATACTACATAAAGTACAAGAGAACACAGTCAGAGTCCTGTGCAGCAGCTCATGCTACCAGTTAAAATTCTTGATATATACTGGCAAAAAACTCTGCCTAAGAAACCTGAAGACCTGTGGCAAAAGAATGCAAATTTCTATGAAACCAATTCTACTCCAGCTTTGTTCTTGATTCTCTAACCTCCCCCTTTTCTTAGGTTCTCCTCCCTGCCCCAAGTGAAAAAAAAATTAAAAATTGCCAAAGCACGTGCACAGCAAGATGCTATTATGCTGAAAGCAAATGAAAAGTTCTGAAATAATTTCAAGTGAAATTAAAAAAAACCCCAAAATTCCCTTTCCCTCATGAAAGAGCATAGTATTTGTTAATGACCTTTTGTCACTAGAAGTTTGGTTTACATGAAGCTCTGAGACCAGTTAGAACAGCTGCACCATTGATATGTTTGTTCAATCACTGGCACTGACGAGCCCTCTTCTTCCAAGTCCTCAACAAAACTTAAGAGCTTCTCAGCCTGCACAGTAGTTACCCTTCCTAGGACGCTCACCTCAGCAACAGTGCTCCGTATCCAGTCAACCACTGATTCAAAGTCCACCAAACTAAAAAGCGGTTGCTGCTTGAGTCGATGTAGTTCTGCTGCAAAAGTGTCCTCCTGGTTTTTTAGGATGGAGCCTGTGCAGCAATGAGAAGAATTTCAGAGAGTAAAAACGGATGCCATTTGGAGACGTGCAGACAGAACAGAGGAACAGAAAGGCTGTCCAGGCAGCACTGTTTCAGGTCTGGCAAGGAATGTGAAGAGGAGGCTTCAAAGTACAAGTATACAAAGGTATAACATTACTATTGCATGTACAGTTGCAGTATATTTACTTGCCTCGGCAGTGCTGTGGTATCAGTAAAACCCCCAAATATTTTCTACATAAATGGTTTCTGCTAAAAGCCCTTTTTCGAGGACTGAGCTAGATCTTCAAACACACAAACTTTTCTGCAACATTAACCAGCTGGTTTGGGTCTCCCCTTACCTCTGCCCCTTTCAAATCTATCCTACTGCCTGAACTTGGGGACTTTGTTGTTTTTTTAACCAACTGAGGTAGAAGACAAATTTTTTCCCCCCTTGCTTCTGCTACTGCAAGAAAACAGTCCACCTGAATTGGTCCTTTGTTCTCTGTAATGTCACTCAAGTAATTTAAGTACTTTTGCATAGGCATGCTCAAGTACCACACAGTCCTCCCCCAGCAGTCCTCCCCCACTGGCGTAGAAATATATTTCCCAAACCACTCTCAATGTAAACTTTTCAAGCTCTCAAAGTGAACTATCAGGTAGAAACTTCTCTCCCTTGCTGTCTTTAAGGCTCCATATAATTTGTCTTTCATAGCAACTTTGGCACTACCTTGCAAGTGAATCTCTCATGTTTGTGGATGCAAATTAATCCCATGACACCATTCTGCAATATATACACTCAGAGCAAGATGTGCCTTTGTGTCAGTTTGCAGCCTTTAGGGAGAGGGATGCAAACTGAAAAGAAAACAAGGCCTTTGCAATTGCTTTATGCAGAGCAAATCACATGGTAACTTGCTGCTGGAAACTTGGAGACTATGCTTGGAAAGTGTTATCTACTCATCCTGTTCTTACACCTCTCCCTTGGAATCAATC
The DNA here is from genome assembly GCF_012460135.2 of Molothrus ater. Classification (NCBI taxonomy): domain Eukaryota; kingdom Metazoa; phylum Chordata; class Aves; order Passeriformes; family Icteridae; genus Molothrus; species Molothrus ater. The sequence continues at coordinate 20,513,478 of NC_050490.2, forward strand.
AGAAGCAGAACACTGGGACTACTGCTCTGTCCTGGCACAACTATCCATACAGTCTGAAGAATAATGGCCAATAGTCAGTGACTGTTGAGGAATTCATTAATGTGACATTTTGGAAACTACATGTCAGTCTCCTAACTGAGGAAAGGTTGCAAGATGTTCCTTACCTTTTCTGGTCAGGTTAACATTCTGATTCTCAAACATCTGAACAGATTCTCCCACAAAGAGGATCTTCTCAGCAACTCGTACAGGAATGTATGAAGGCAGCATTTCTACTCTCAAAGAAAACTGCTTTAGAGATGGAGCTAACATGTTCTCCTCCTCAATCAAGCGCTGCCAGAGACACCAGGGAAAACAAAAATCAAGTGCAAAACAGTGTCAGAAAACCAGACAGAAAAGGTGTATAAAGGGGAGTGTGTGTGAGGGGGGCATTTAAGAGCTTTGGAAGTAAGCAGAAAGGTAGTGGAACTGATTTGTATCATTTAACTAAGCCAGTAATCTTCCTTATACTTCTGGTATGCTAGCAGATCCCCCTGGAGATATTGGTTCCATCAGAGTGCAGCAGAAGGGAGAAAAAGAAGCTAAAACTTTGTGGAACAGCAACAAATTGGCTGTATTAAATGGTTATGATACATAAGAAAAATGAGTGTTATTGCTGCCATAAAAATGTTAACTAGCATTACCAAAAATAATCCTCCCCTACACCCATTCTTATGTTTCAACACTGTTAGAACACTTGTGATACAGGCTAAATATAAACACTTCCACTAGTGAGCAAATAGGATAAAGATCCAAAGGCTTACTAGCAAAGATAAGGCAATTTTCTCAGTTCCTGTGAAAGCTGTCTTAGAACAATACAGTAGGTTATTAATTTTTTTTCTGAATGTTAATAAGAAACTCCAGGTATGGAGGCAAGATCTTCCTTCAGGAATGAAATATTAATAATCTCATCTGGCTTTCTTGTTACTGGAGAATTAGTTTCAGTGGTCCGTAATCCAGAAAAAATCACCCACGGTTTTGAGAATGTTTGCCATCTATAAAATTCTTTATTTCAATAGGAGAATTCAGTAATAATTTGTATACTGATGCTAACAAGTTGGCAATTCTTAAGATTCTAGCAACACTTTTAGATGAGGCAATACCCAAGTATTTTATGATCTATTCCACTAAAACTCAAGAGCTCCTATTTTACTCTTTGACTGAAGAATTGCCAATGCTGTTAGTCGATAAGACTGAAGAAAGAAGTTGCTTAGTCTACAATTTCCACCATGGACCTAGAAGACTCAACAATTTTCACTTTCTTTATCCAATATAGTGAAGTAACAGATTTTTCCACTAACTGCCTTTTAAAGTTTTTCCCTGTTTTTCTCTGGGTGTAGTCCGTTTTCAGCCCTGTTGGCACAGGGCACCTAATTAGTATGCAACACAGTTTCTGAGTAGTCACAGCAAAGCTGCATGTACCACACTAACTCCATAAGTGCCCATGAAATGTTTTCTCACCATAAACTAGAGGGTAAATTTAGAGTTGAACTTGCTCCACACTATTCTCTATTAAGACACTATTCAAATGCTCAGTGTGGAAAACTACTCCATTGAGAAAGGTGCTTTGCAAAAGGGCACTCTAATGGTATAGCATCTACAGGAAGTGTTACCACATTTCACCAATGTGCTGGCAGGTTGCTCCCTTGCTTAGCGGTCCCTTGACTCTCACATAACACATCTTCTACCAGTAATGTCAGTAGCATTAACCTGTTATGTAACATTTGCACAACTAATGGTTGTACAAGAAAGGTACCTGACCCAGGTGCCCATAGAAAGTGTGCAAATCAAATCAACAGCCAAGTTCCCCACACCCTGTTTCTTGCAATTGCTCACACTACCACCATTGCCTATGCTAAACAGATCACGGTGTTGACCATAAGGAATGAGGAACCAGTCAGTCAAGAGCAGTGGGCATGCAGCAGTTCCCATTACTTGACATCAGCGTCTATTCCGTCCACAGGGCTTTCTGCTGTGGGGTTATCCAGCTGTGCCAAACAATAGCTCTCTGCCCCTTAGGCCTAGCAGCAACCTATTACAGTATTATTTCACTTTACCATCCTAGAAGGTTTCAGTATAGTCTAGCACAGCTCGCACCAAAGTAGAATACAATAAATACACATCTTTAGTTCACTAAGAACCAAAGATGCCAAGTTATGACTCATAGATCTTACCAGGTCCTGCAGTTCTCGTAGCTGTTTTCCTGTAAGCCCCCCAATTCCTAAGTCATCGTCATCTTCTTCAGGTTGGCTAGGGACATTTCCAGAAGAGGGGCCTTGTTTGATAAAAAACTCTTCATGTTGGTCTAGTAGCAATCCATGCAGCATCCAGGCAGAGAGCTGCTTATACATGACTCCATGACACACAGCCAGAATCCTGAGGTCATGTGAAACAGTCAATCAGGCCTTTGCACACAATAATCAAAACCTCATTGTATGTTGTTCCAGAAAGTCCAGTTGGTCAGCCAAGGAGTATGGCAAGTACTAAATGCCTAAATGTGGTATTTTATATCTTTTTTTTTTTTAAACAAGGGTGGACAAAACTAGAAGGTGCAAAACTAAGCTAACATATCCTCTGAATATGTGGCTTCTCCATGGAAATCTGCTAGTATACCAGATGTATAAGTCTGCAGTGGTTGCTGTTTCTACTCAAAGGACATTTTAAGTGGTTTGACTTTCTCCACAAGGACATACAAATATCAGAACACTCACAGAGTCACATTTATAATTTTGAAGGATCAAAGATCAGAGATCAGTGATACGCACAAAAAAGAAGAAAAACCTGGGTCTGAAGTTTTCTAAGCCCTTAGCCTTAATTCTCACCACAAGCCTGCTTTAGATAAATAATGGGGATGGTGACAGTTTTACTGTCCCCTGCATGCTATTCCTACTTTTATACCAAGGCTGTTTTGCATGTACTGTTTCAACAAGTAAGAAACACTTTGACACTAACTCCAGAAGAATGAAGTAATAGTTTTACTGGATCTACATACTTTTCAAGAGCACTGCGAACAGGAGGCAACCCCCCACAGCTATGTTTGTGGACTGTCTCCAATATCTGGCACCCATGAATCTGCAGAAAGAAAAGGTTAGACTAGGTCTGTTGTTTGGATATGTATCGACCTTTTTAAACATTTAAACAATACACTTTCAGCTAACAAAAAAATGCCTTCACAAACTGAACAAGTCTTGCAGAAAGAAAGGTGTAACATGCTGCATGTAGTGATGAAAAAGGCCTTCCATGTGTGGCCTTACACTCAAGCTTCTCTCAATACTTTTCCTTAAAAAAATGTAAGCGTCTCTGGATTCTTAAAACATTAGCCTCTGCCTTTTTTATTTCAGGCAACAGCCAGAAAAAAACAGTCACAGAAGAGAAAAATTCCAACCTACTCAGTATACTGTCCTATAAAATTCAAGACATCAAAGACTATGGGATAAGGGGAAAACTCAAATACAGTGTAAATGAATTTGTAAAATAGTCTCAATAGTTACAGTAGAACTAGTAACAGGGCATCCTTACTGGAACTACATTATTTTCTAGTATTAGAAGTCTGGGATGGGGGCAGAAATTACTTTGTCAGTTAAAGAGAAAATCTGTTAAGAGAAACTAGCTGCAATTTTACTGTACCTTCTGAGTTTTGATCTGTTCCACCATGACCATCACAGAGGGGAAGAGTAACTGAAACTGCAGAACAAGAAGTGAAATATTGATTTAGGTAGTTATGTAAGGAAGAGAAAAAAAACTCTACTTGAGTAACTGTGGACAGCAGCTGAACACAGTAATTTAATAAAACTATTATCTATGTTTCCTCACAAATTAGAAACATGACATGCAACTCTCCAGGAAGTATGTCTTCCCTTCACTGGACCAAGATGCACAAAGATACTATATCCCAGCAGTAGTTCAGGCTAAACACAGTCAGTGAGGAATGTGTGAGGGTCAAGGAATGTGGAGGACCTTAGCTTTGTGTTGAAGTGCAGGTGATCCTCTGAGCATGATTAAGGAACTACAGAGGTAGAGGCATTAGATAGAAATGGCATGACATGATGGAATAAGCCTCGTTTATCCCACCCACTTTCTTATTAGACTCAATGAGGGATAAGAGCAAGCCAAGAACAGTACCTCTTTAATAACATGACATACCTGGTCCAAGGAGTAATTAACATGTGAGATGGAAAGATGTGGGTCAGCCAGAAACTATAAAGATAAAGCAATTAAAGAAGATTAATTATCACAACCACTGGATGGTGACACTACCCAAGGTATGACAGCTACTAGTCTAGCAGAGATTAATCAAAACCTCTAAAACTGAAAACAGAAGCCACAATAGTCTGAGACAGCAGATAAAGATGGAGCCCTTACTGAACTGAAGAAAGAGGGGACAACACTTAATAGGATGAAAAGTAATTTACAATGGCATCTTATAGGAATAATTCTCACAGGAAGGCATCCCTAATGTGGAAAGGAAAATACCTTGTTTCATTTTAGAAACTACTACTCCTATATTAATTGCAGAAATGACAAGTTTCCACAATCTGTCAGCAGCACTACAGCCTATTGTTCTGTATCTCTCTCCTTTACCTCTTGTTCTAGGTCAAGTAGTGCCTGTCGATAAGGCTGCAGCACTGAATCGAGACCTGTACAGAAGGCTCTCAAATATATGCCATGCAATCCACTCTGGTTTTGCTGAGATGGATGGTGATCCTGAAACCAAACAATAAAATCTGCATCAGCGTCCTCACACAAGTCTGAAGAGTAACGTAGTATCTGTGCAGTATCACAGCAGTAGTCAGTGCTCAGACCATGTTGAAATGCACCTTAGCTCACCACAAAGTGATCATAAAAACAAATACAACCTTGTCACAATTAGAGTTACTTGAGCAGACTTATATTTAGCTCTTTTGTGGACCTATGAAAGTGCTGGGAGCCACTGGTACCAGTGCTTCTTTTCACTTAGGTGAACCTCTTGGTGTACCTTCACTTAGGTGTACCTCTTGGATCTCAAGGGTCTTCGCAAATCATGAGGAGATAGTCATGAGCATCCTGCTCAGTTGACAAACCCTAGCCTGTCCGGTGTGGTCAGAAATTATTACAAGACGTCCCCAAGAATAAGATTTTACATTTGATTCATTCTTCATTGCTCTCTATCCTCCCTTACAAGCATCGCAGAGAGCTTTCTGGAGCTCTGCTCCGTGCGAGCACGCATATGGGCCACGGTATGACACTCCTGTGTCCTGGGCAGCTTGGCCTTATTAGCACCTGCCGCGCTCTTCCCGGGAAATACCTCGGCCCGGCGGCCCCACCTGCTGCTGTACGTGTCCCGTGTATTGCTCCACGAATTCGGCGAAGCGGATGTAGTCAGTGCCGAGGCGGCAGAGCCGGTTCAGGACGCTGGTCTCGCTGGGATGCAGAAACGGCAGCTCCTGAGACACCTGGAAGGGGAAACAGCGGTGACGGACGGACGGGCCGTGCAGGGTGGGGGACAGTGACCAGGCGGGGCGGGGGCCGGGGTGGGCTTTGCCTGGGGGATGGGCTTTGCCCGGGGCCGTGCCACACCTGGAGGCCGCCGCGCTTGCTCCAGGTGAAGGCCGCCCCTGGGTACCCGCTCAGGGCCAGCAACAGCTCGTGGATCATCCTGCCGCGCGGGGCCGCGCGGGCTGCCGGGAGCAGCGCGGGGGCCGCCGGGAACGGCGGGCGGGGGCCGCAGAGGAGACGGCGGGGAGGGCGGGGAGGGCGGCGCGACGGAGCGGGAGGGACCCCGGGGGGAGGGGCGCCGTGGGGGGGGGGGGGGGGGGGGGGGGGGGGGGGGGGGGGGGGGGTGTGCCGCCGTGGGGGGGGTGCCGTTGTGGGGGGGGGGGGGTGCGCCGTTGTGGGGGGGGGGGGGGGGGGGGGGGGGGGGGGTTGCCGTTGGGGGGGGGTGGGTGCGCCGTTGTGGGGGGGGGGGGGGGGGGGCCGTGGGGGGGGGGGGGGGTGCGCCGTTTGTGGGGGGGGGGGGGGGGGGGGGCGTGGGGGGGGGGGGGGGGGGTGCCGTTGTGGCGGGGGGGGGGGGGGTGCCGTTGTGTGGGGGGGGGGGGGGGGTGCCGTGGCCCGCTCACGTCCCGACCGCTTCAGAGGCGCGTTGGCTTTGGCTCGCGGCAGGAGGACAGTGCTAGTAACGTGAGTGGCTGTGATGGCAAGTGCCTGTTCGAGAGGTCCCAATCCAGGACAATAGCAAATGCGCAGCCTTCTATGTAGACTTGGTTTCGGTGTGCCGCAGTAGGTTTCTTTATCGGTTTCGCAGGTTATCTGTCAGTGTTTTATCTTTCTCTCTTTATTATATATTGCTTTCCTTCACTTCCTGTCATATTCCGGGTAGTCTTTTCAAAACTTCAAAACGGTCTAGTTTGAAAACTATGAAGTTATTTAATAAAGTAGTTTTTAGCAGCCTCCTTTTTATTTCCCCCCTATTTTTGACAGTGTTTTTCTCTATGTGCATTTTTACTCTTCATTTAGAAGAAATGATTGTTTATTCTTAAGGGTCATCTAATTTCTATTCGGTTCAGCTTGCCACAATAAGGTCTGAAATGTAGCAAGAATATGGGCATGTACTGTCTATAGCTGTACAGCTTTATGTGTAAATTGGGAGCCCCAACATTATTGTTTAACATGTATGAGTATAATAAAACTATCGTCTTTCTGTTGACAAATCTAGCATCATAATAAAGACTGAGGGGTTGGGCTAGACATTTGTTAGGCATCCTTGACATAAATATCACAGAAAACATTTGGTCCGGAAACCCCTGCAAAAGAGCAGATAACAGTAGTTTATTTGAAGGATTTTGGTTTTCTCTGGGAAGCCTAGTGATTAATCATTAAGGCAAAAAACTTAAAATATTTTTTTTACAGAATTAGTTGCTCAGATTTTGAAATGAGAGAAAAATAGGTATCTCTATAATACTTGCAGGGCCATCTGACTAGTGCTCATTCAATATTAAGGGGAAAAAAAAAACCCCAAGGAACAGGAAAGGCAATAAATTAGACATAAATACACAGATCTTAATAAAAACATTTTGCAGAGTCAATAACAAACACCAGAAATCTTAAATCAGGGGAGCTGTTAGAGATACCATTGACTATGACCTTGAAGAGGTACAGAAAGGTTCTTTGATGATAATAATTGTGTAATAATTGTGTTTTATTTTTCTTATCAGAATAAGATGTTTTTGAGGGAGTATTGTGGCACTGTGCAAAAAATGTTACGAGATTTTCAGGGGGAACAAAATGAATTCTGCATTCCACAGTCTACATATAAACATTATTTTAAATGTCTTCTCATTGCATAACTTCCAAGTGGCCACATGTGAAGTAATGCAAATGTTAATAAATAGAACCCTAACTGTATTATGAAACCTTTTGTTTTGTAATTTATGTCTGGCATTCCCCAATGTCGTTATTTCTGTAACCATTGAATTATGTCTTCCTTTAATCAATTAGGTTCTCTAAGATTGTTGAGTCCAACCAATGATCGAACACCACCTCATTAACTATACCGAGGCACTAAGTGCCATGTCCAATCTTTCTTCTAACACTTCCAGGGATGATGTCTCTACCACGTTCCTTGGCAGCCCATTCCAATCTCTAACCACCCTTCCTGTGAAGAAACCTGCCCTGGCACAGCTTTAGACTGTGTCTTCTTGTCCTATTGCTTGTTGCCTAAGTATATATAGTAAGGAAATGTACTTTTTGATGGGCTCATGGAATCATTGAGTTTGGAAGTGACCTCTAGAAGTCTCTAGTCCCACCTTGTTTCCTCAATACCAGGTGAACTCGAGTGGGTTTGTCCAGGACTATGCCTAGTTATCTCCAAGGGCAGAGACTCCACAACTTCTCCAGGTAACTTGTTCCAGTGTTGGATCACCTTCAGAATACAAATATTTTTTATTTTGTTGAAATGGGACTTTTAATGTTTTTCAGTCCATTGCCCACTGATTCTTGGCATGTTCTCTTGTGCTCTCCTCATATGTCAGATGCTCCAAGCCCTTAATCAATTTCACTGTACTTGTTCCATTATGTCCATGTCTTCCTTGTACTGGGGAAGCTGAAACTGAATCCACAGCTGGAAAGATGACTCCCTTAACTGCTGGTGATGCTTTTCTTAACAGAGGCTATTGGTCTTCTAAATTACTTAATATGGGCTTAGGTAGTAAATGTATGCCCTGGCACTGAAATTCATGGAACTAATTAAAATGGATACATGGTGGCTGGCATTGTCAGTGCTCTGACCCTTGAACAAGAAATAGGCAAAGCAACAGTAATATGTACTGAGGGGAAGGAAATTTTCCAGGCACGATTCTCCTGTGGCAGTGCTTCTGGATATTGCTATTGGTTTTGGGCACTCTGCTTCCACTTGTGGCTGACATTTCAGGTGAGTTACCGCGGTTTGGTCAGTAGAGATGTTTAGATGGAAAGGTATGGCTGCTTCCAGCAAGGCCACGTTTTGTTACTGTGAAGGGCAATGCAGCTGGGGAACCTGGCAGGACAAGAGGGCTTAGGCAAAGCAGCATGTGGGAGGCAGCCGGGCCGTGGAGGCTGGGCTGATGAGGCTGCACTGCACACAGTGGGGCTCACATGGCTGGGCTGGGAGGGCTGAGAAGGTAAGACGTGGGTCATGACCAGTTTGACCTGGGTTGTCCCGCATATGCTGGCGGAGTTTGAGAGCTTAGCTGGGTGTTAGGAATGAGCCTAACAGGAAGATTCAGGGCCAGGGCGCTGGCCCTGTGAGAGGGAGGGACAAGGCGGCCAAGCCGGGTCCTTCAGGTTTACGGGATGGGCCGAGCTAGGCTGGGGGCTGGGTCCGGCCGGAGGGGGACTGCGCAACTCGTCGTTTCTCTCCAGCGGCGGCCGAAGGTGGCGGGGGCGTCTAGGGTGCGGCCAGGGCGGGGAGAGGGAGAGAGAGCGCGGAGGGGCGACTCCTCCCCCGCCACACCCGGTGCGGCAGGAAGAGGAACAGCCGCGCCCTGCTCCCGCTAGCCCCGGCCCAGCGCAGCGCCATGGCGGCGGAGGACGTGGACGGGCTGGCCGTGTCCCGGCCCCACTATGGCTGTGAGTACCGGGACCCCGAGGGTCTGGGAATCCGCGTGGCCGCCAAGCGACGCCCAGCCCGACCTGTCCGTGCCTTCCAGCGTCCAGCACTGGGAGGAGAGGCTTGGTCACCGCAGGCATGGGGGCAGCCGCGGGGTCCGGGCTCCGGGACGGCCCCGCGGGCGCGGTGCGCCCCGCCGGCTCTCCTCGCGGGCCCCGGCGAGCTGCGCCTCCCGCGAGATGGGCGGTGTGCCGCGCGGGAGCTCGTCAAAGCTCGACGGTCCTCCTGAGTGCTAGAGAGGAGTGCTGAGAGAAGGCAGTGGATGAGCAGCGACGGGGCGTCCCACGGCTGTGTCGCCGTCGTCTGCCGCGGGCGAGCCCTGCGCCTCGCCCAAGATGTCCGCCGCGGGCGGGGCGGGGGCGGCCCTGCCTTCCGCCTTCCCGCCGATTTTGGCGACCACACCCCATTTGCCGGGCGAAACACCGCTCCCATCGGACTTGCCTTGTCCCACGACTGCCTTGTCGTGAGCTTGCGGTGGAGAGGGAGGATCTTGGCGTCCGACGCGTGGGCTCGCCTGTGCTACGACACTGCGTCAAAAATGATCAACGGTGGAGGAAAACGTGGTGCTGTGGAGGGGCGATGTTGTAGGCGGCAGTCAGTCGGACCTGGTCTTTTAACACTTCCAGGGATGGGGTCGCCACAGCTCTGAGCAGCCCGTGCCAATGCCTCGCTATCTTCTTGGTTCCAGAATTTCTCCCTATCATCTGGTCTAAATCTCTCCACTTCTAGTTTAAAACGGTTCCCCCTTGTCCCATCAGTATTGCCGTCTTCCTTTTATAAGCCTCCTTTTCAGTACTTTTAAGTACTGAAAGGCCACAGCGAAGTATCCCTGGAGCCTTCTCCATGCTGAGCAACCCCTGCTGTCTCTGCCTGCCGTTTTGGGAGAGGGGTTCCAGCCCCCGGAGCATCTTTGTTGCCCTCTGGATGTGCTGTAGCAGGTTTTGTGCTGAGGATGCCAGACCTAGATGCAGTGTTCCTGCTGGGGTCTCACAAGTGCACTGCAGATTGTTGTTGAAGTTACTTTAGGTATAAGCTAACCTTTGCTTAATAACAGTATGAGATATTTCCTATTTGTCAGATTGGTTCATAAAACCTAAAATCTGTAGGTTTTTCTTCTTTTTTTGACATGAGATGTAAGTATGGGAAGAGAAGACTTTTTCACTGAGGCTTTGAACACACAGAATCTAGAAGATTTAGGCATATTACCCCTATGTATATCTTCAGCATGATCTGAAGACGGCATGCAGGTTGGGAATCTGAATGATTCTCTTCCATATAGGGAATGTGAGTAGCATTTCCACCTTGTTTTAGAGGTGGACTATAAAGATATAGAAGGGATTATATGATGTGAATATGTATTTGTGTCCTTCCTTAATCTTTTGCATCAAAATTGGAGGATAGGTGAGGAGACAAGTGGTCACTGATGTGCTTTTGAGGAAGACAAAGGCAAAGCTAGAAGAAAATAAGAAAATAAAGGATTGTTTCTAAGCAATTGTGAGAGGGATGCAGTCAATTTGAGAAATCGGGAAGAAGGAATCTGGCAAATTTATGTGACAAGGATAAGGAAATGGAGAGTTTTCTCTTGCTAGTAAAGAACATTAGATCAAAGTCATTAGATCCTTAGTTTTCTGAATTAAAAAAAAACCAACTGTGATGAATTTCTGTGGGAGAGGTTGGATCTGATTTTTGATGTGCCTGTTCCATTACATTCAATCTTCAACCATCTGAGGGCTGTGTTTTGTTTATTTTCAGCCGTCTTGGATAATGAGAGGTTAACAGCAGAGGAAATGGATGAAAGGCGACGCCAGAATGTAGCCTATGAATACCTTTGTCATTTGGAGGAAGCAAAGAGGTGAGAATAATTGATTTTGAAACTGCTGGTGCTGTAAAAGAAGATGTGACCTTTGGTACGGGGAATAATTTGGATGCATCTTACCTCTTGTCTTGGTTTCTTAGTGGCTATATAGTTTTGCTAGAAAGAACAACCAATCAAAAAAATCAAAGAAACTCCCTTCCTCCCCAGAAAAACCAACCGACCTCTGATGTGTATTTCTAAGGTTCTCAAAGACTTCATGACAAGGGCTCTGTAGCTGTTTGTTCTGTTATTCCTAGCACTGGATGGGTTCTCCTGATGCTATGATGATTTTTTACCTTTTCTTTTTATATACCACTTACATATTCTCAATACTCTTAACATGCATACTTGTAATTCTTTAAATCTAATATCTTAGCATATTCTATTCTGGTATTCTATTAAGCCAGAAGACCAAACATCCTGAAGGCCTTGCACTTGGAGGCCAAAAAATCTTATGGTATCTTGAAAAAACAAGACTCCCTCTAAAACATTTCCTGTAAACTAAAATTAAGTCCATCTGGGGGAAAATACTTGAAGATAAGAAAATGTGACACTGTTCATTTAAACCTCTCAGTGGAGCATAATTTTTAAATATACTAATTTACAAAGTCTGTAAAATTGTATACGTGATCTACTGTGTGTGTACATTTTGGTCTATTCCACCTTGGTGAATTATTGCACCATAAAAATCCTTATTAGATACCGAGATAAAAAGCCCGTTGTCCCATAACCCTGTCTAACTCTTAATTCTAAACCCAAAGGCATCGCGTCCCGTTGTCTAACTTGTATATGTCTGGTGCAATATTGCCTCCTGGCTTAGCAGTGCACATGAAAAACAGTTACTCCCTTCCTCTTAACTGAAACCTTTTACAAATTTAAATTGTAACAGTGTATATTCCTTGCACACTGAGACCTCGATTCTTGCATAGTTCTCCATGCATCCATCTATTTAATAGATCTGTAGTACTTTTCCCTGGGTTGCTCAGACTGCTTTCTGGGCACTCAGTATCTTTCTGGAAGTTCACTGCCAAAAGAGAGAAAACTTTTCCAACAGGGCCTTAGTGGGCATACTTACAAAAGTGCAATGATTATTTTGTATACTCCAACGGATTTGGTAGTATCATACATTATTGCATGGTATCTGCTTTTTCATGATGTTATGGTATAGTAGAGTTTTGCTGAGTTGTCACCTTGAAGTTGTGCTGCTGACATTTGTTTCTCATCTTTTATTTATATAGTCTGTTGTGTTTTCCTGAGTGTTACCCTTCACTCAATCCTGCTGAATTAGATTTTTCCTGATTTTTGTTTAAAATATTGAAATAACTTTTATTCTTATTTTCCCTGACTGGGTGATGAATTTTGTATAAATCTGTGTCATTCTTCCTTAGCAAGGCAGGCATGTTCAGCTGTAGTGATTTTACTGAGGAGGAAGTACTGAGTTTGTACAAGTTCAAACTCAGTTCTGCTGGCAGAATATAAAGGATTGAATTCCAGGACTTTAATTTTACCAAGAATTTTTAGTATATTTTTGAAGGGACAGGGAGCACGCAGTTTATGCTGTAGTCCTTTAGGAGCTTTATGAGAGTTATCACTGTTGTAAGTTCGCAGAGACTGCTTAGTTACTAGTAGATAATAATTTTCCTTCCATACAGACTTGAATGAAGTTTGAAGTAAAAAGCAAGATCTGACTGTGTTTCAAAATAACTCCTTCCCTTTGAATCCAAAGTCTAGCAGCAAATACGGGGCAAACAGGAAGAGATGAGTTGCACTGTAGTCATCGTCCAAGCTTGAAGGAGCCCCAGATCCTTCACTTATAGGTTCTTCCTGCATTCAACCTCGGAGTAAATGCTAGAGGAGGTGCTGATTCCCACTGGAATTCCATGCTCAGGTCTGCAAAAAAACCAAAAACCACCTCAGGCAAAAATACATTTTACAATAACAGCTTTAATATTTTTGTCTAGCTCTTGCTTAATCGTGGGTACTTACTCTTTAAATAAATCAGCTTTGACTCCGACGTTCTTAGTGATCTTGTTTCTGCTTCTGAGTGTTGTCTTGATGTTGATGAGGTTGAGCAGCTGGGCATTTGATTTTTGCCACACCTCGTCAGGAAAAAGAAGTGTTCACTCTTGTCTCAGGGTGAGCATTGAGATGTTTCAAATAATGCCTAGTGGTAGCCAGTATGTTTTGTAAAGAATGAAGAAACAGCTGTGCTGCTCTAAAGGCAAGTGTACAGCCTTCCTTGTATCCACCTTGGCAGTAGGAGCACATATTTTTGAAGTGGAAGGTCTGCTTGGAGAGCCTCAACCCTTATCCAACCCATAACTCATGTTTGCTTAGTGGCATACAGGCTATTCATGTATATGTGAGTGGGAGTTCCTGATTCCTATAGAGAAGGCCGTATCACTTAACATAGGAGTTAAAGATTAAATCTGCTCCAGGAGGGGGGAGCAGACTTCTGAGTTTAATAATTAAGATACACAAGGGAGAGCAAAGGCTTGAGTTCACTGTCTACTTCCAGGAATTTTTTTTCCTTCCTGAGAAATTATTTTGTAAATTGCCCTTCAAGTTTTATTTATTGCTACTAGTGCGGTCTAGAAGAGGGCTCTTGGCTGCTTTGCTGGTAAGGAGTTTATTTAGCAGAAGCAATTAAACAAGAACTATAAGAGATCAGTGTGTTTGAAATTAATGCCCTTGATCTGAGATTTTCTATATTTGAGTTCTTTGCCAGTAGTGTAACTGAGACGTAGCATCTGAATTAGATACTGTGGCCTTTTTCTTGTTATATTGATTACAGTCCCTCTGAGCTGTGAGAGGGCTAATAATCTTTCTTCATGGTGAGAGAATGTCGGATTGGAAATTATATCTCTAAGGAGAAGAGGAGGACCTAAGAGCCAAGGAAGGTAGCTGGTGTACTCTGTGTCACGCTCAGAAGCTGGAAAGGTGAATGTTGTAAAGGTGTTGTAAAGGTAGCCAAGGCAGGGTGGGAGGCAGCTGAAGAGCAGCAGTTGGTGACTCCTCTCCTCTTCCCTGTAATCATGCTATATTATTACAGTATAGTATTGCATTCAAACACTGTAGTTTGTATTTATTTTTTCTTCTACAACATAAAGACAAGTAAAATCATGTGGTTAACAACATGCTGATTAGCATTGTATTGGCATTGTTAGAGGCTTGCTAGCCCTTTAACTGAGCAACAGATATGGAATCTAGAAGCAAAGTGGGTTTTTTTAGATGTTAGAAGACAGTAAGATAATAATTGGCTAGCACCTAATTTAGTACTGAAGTAAAAAATTTAGAAAAGTTTGAATTTCTGATCTGTTTGATGTGATGGCCCATGTGCAGTGTAACTTCAGGCACTTCTGTACTCTATTTATGGCAATTTATAGCTGTTTGCAAGACCTGTCTGCTAATGAGCATACATCAGAAGCATTATTAGAGTTGTTTGATTGGTCTTTTTCGACTGTCACTGTTTTTCTATTGTTATTTAGTAGTTTTTTATTTCAGTTAATAATGTGCAACAGTCTTGTGAAACAGGAATTAATTCTTGCTAGTTGGAGAAAGTTACACTCTGCTTCCCTAAGTTGCTCAAGATTGCGAAAGACTGAAATGAAATTTGGAGTTAAAATGAAGATTGTGAATAGAGGGATTCCTCTACTATGTGTGAGCCAGGTGCCTCATTCTTGAAGAAAAATGGCTTTATTAATAAGTGTTGTTTAATACTTCAAATTTTCTTTTCCATGTTCTTTTGTTTGTTTGTTTGGATTGCTTTACTTTTTGTTTTGTTTTGGTTTGGTTTTGTTTTTTTGTTTTTCCCTGTCTCCAAATCACAGTAATCTAATAGAAAAGCTGTGGCAGTGCAGATAAAACTGCAAAAATATACTCTGTTCTGTTGCCAGCTCATTCTCACAGAAGGGTAAGGGTATATTTGTCTTAATAGAAGCAGCCTGAGACCTGATTTTTTGTGGTCCTTTTCTAGAAGTCAGGGTGTTTTACTATAATATCCTTCATCAATGTTTCCACTTGGAGATTGGGTCAGATACTGGTTTTGGGTTGGTTGTTTGGATTGGTTTTTCACATGTGTTGTTTTGTGGTGGGTTTTTTTGTTTGTTTTCTGCTTCTCTCAGACACAATGCAAGTGTCGTGTTAGATTGTAAACCAGGAGTATTCATAGACAATATTTTATTATCACTAGTTATAAGTTGAAGTAACTCCTACTTAGCTCTTACTGCTTTATTTGGGCTTTTATCAGCTCCTGTTTGGACTTGAGGTATTTCTCTACAGATCCTGTTCTGTTTCGTGTGACCTCATGCAGTTGCAGGGAGTGGCTGTCTGGACTGGAAGTGACTTGGAATGCACATTCAGGACTATTTTTTCTGAGAAGTGGGTGGAGAGAGGTACAGAAAGGACAGTGGTGGAGTACCACCATCTTTGCCTTACTTCAGATACTTCTTTTATGACTCACTGGGAATGGTAATGAACAGCAGGCAAGGAAGAAAGAAACAACTGTTTGTTCAGAGACCAGGATTTTTCTTTTTGGACGGTGCTTTCTGAAGGAGTACTGTGTATAATGTAAGGAGAAAGCAGCCCAAAATAACCAAAGCAAACAGATGTTACTAACAGTTCTCGGCTATTAAGTACTGTGGACTGCTTCTTCATAACCCTTATTTACAAGAAATCAAGTTGGTCTTGAGGAGTGATAACTTCAGTGATGTTGTAGCTTCCAGGCATTTAGGCCTATTTAGTTTCTAATGCTAAATGATCAAGGCAATTATCTTGAAAAAGATTTCTGTGTGTTTGATAATTACGTTCCTCTTGACTGTGGGCTCGATACTCATCTGAAAGCTCTGCAGGACAAATGATCAATCTTTTTTGGCAGACATGGCAAGTGCAGCAGTATCCTCATCAGCAAGAGCAGCTAAGAGAATTTTTACAGGTTTATGGCAGTGTTTGCAAGGGAGCAAAGAGGAACCTCATATTTACTTTTAAGGAGATGGGGAGTAGTAGAGGGAAAGATTTTAATGACAGAGTATCAGTATTGTCTTTGGTTCAGCTGCATGTTGCCAGGAAAAGTACATCAATCACTGGGAAAAATCTGACATATGCTACTCGATTATTTCTTGCTCTCTTGTATCTTTGAACTGAAAATGCCTGTGTGGATAATGAGAATGTTCTTTTAGCTGTGGCTAGTACTTGTTTTCCTAGCTCTCCATCTGTACAAACCTTACTGAAAGGCATTTAAATATCCACCTACTTTTCTGGAGGATAACACTCCTGATGTGATACATTTATTCTACTTTGCCATTGTTAACTCTCTGAGAAATCTTTCTTTCATCTTTTGAGGTGATTCCTTGATTTGTGTAGAGCTGGTAGAATGAGTTATTTTGAGGAGAAGTTTTTGTTGGGGTTTTTTCCACGGCTGTCTAGTGCCCTTGTTCAGGTGAACTGGATGAAGAGCTGAGGCTGTCTTCCAAGTTTTCTCTTCTTAACCATCTGTGAGAATGCCTGCCAAGTCTACGTTTGTAACTGCAGTAAAAATATTTGAGATTGCCTCTACATATGAATGATCTGCTGGAGTATGGGAATCTTCATCTTTCAATAAAATGAATAGTATGGTTAGTCAAAAAAATGCCATACCTGTGGTGTTGCAGTAGTGAGCAGTGAAAAAGTTTTCAGGCCATAGTCTTGTACATTCTTTTGGGTGCTTAATGCAGATACTGTTGGGAAAAGAAAAAAGGTGCTGCCCTTTTGCTCTCACCACTTTTTCCTCTGCTGTGGTGCTACAGCAGCCATGCATCTTTTCCTTGGTACATTTCTGGGGAATTGCATTAGAAGAAGGACTAAACGATCACAAACAGAAGCATCTAGATGTGAAGGTGCGATGTGCAACAGTTGGAATGAATTGTCTTTAACAATGCCTGGATTAGCTGCTAGTCATCCAGATCCCAGCATGTTTGGTTTCGCTAGACCCCCTTTGAAGGCAGAGCATAGTGAACAAATGCTGGTGAATCATGGAGGTGGTACTGGACAGAGATAGTCATCGCTGTTTACTATCAAAAGGTATGGAAAGGTTTATCCTTATCTGTAACCTGTAAATTCTCCATCTGGTTGCCAGCTGAGAAAATGTGCAGAAGATGTGAGGAGAACTTGATGACTGGTCACCCTCCTTGTCAGGGCAACAGGTCCTGGACCTCCTGATCCTTGTTGGGCCAGGTGTAATGGCCTCTTCTGGGTGGATAGCTTGAACATCCTTTTCCTGCTTGAGCAAGAGCTTTTTCTTTTCTGGGGCAAGTAACAAAAAAACTAAATTTCTATTTTGGCTTGTTAGATTTTTCAAAGCTATTTGAGTTGAAAGTGAAATTAAGAATGATGCTTTTGGTAGAGAAATAGAGGGTTAGAAATAGACCAATCAGCAGTCAAATGTGTTTTAGTAAACACATATAGCTCAATAGAATAAGTCAATTTACAATCCTGATAGTTTTATAGTAATTACTGGTGTAATTTTAATGGTTGTAAAGGTACCTGACAATGTGTCATACTGATATGAGCAAAGTCCTCTGAGTTTAACAAGTGTGATTTTGGATTTACGCGCTTTGGAAGACTTTAAGGGACTGATCTTGAACATTGTATCTCTTGATGGTGATCTTGTTTCCCAGGATGTTGATTGTTGCACCACTGTGAAAGCCTTCCTGTGCTCCTCTTCCCTCCACCCTTCCCTGGGATGTGATTATGATCTTTGAAGAGTGGAATTCTAAATAAGTATTGTTGGTACCTTCCTTTAGATAGGACACCTGCTGTCTGGAACGTGCTGGTGTCCCTTAGTCTTCTTTTATGAGCCTTGTTTCTGTAGGATGAGTTCTCAGGCAAAAGATGATAACGCTTTAAATTGTGTCAGCGCTGGGTGCTAGACAAGGCGGGCAAAAAAAGTTGATGTATTATACAAATATGGACCCTGAGGGTGAGCAAATCCATTGGGGAGTTAGGGAAAGGGAAACAGTTTTTCTTTATTGAGGTTTTGTTGTTCTGAATGGAATGCTTAGTATGCTGTAAGTCATTGTGTGACATAATTTGTCATTTTTGTAGTAGGAATTAAATGGCAGGCTAGCATTATTCACTATCTCATTTCCAGCTTCTGACTGATGGTTATACTGTGATCACTGAAACTCCATTTGTCAGAGTTCTGACCTCTTGTATGTTTTCTGCCATCTCTTAAGATTTTTGCCAAATTCTCCTGTTACAGCAGCCACATGAAGAATAAGATGCTATCACAAACTATTACTTAAGGAGGTTTATATTATTTACTGTATGTCATAAATCCTGTGAAACAAACTACTTTCCACATAAATAAATGTAGTTTTCAACACAGGAACAGGTTGATCATGTTACAGGTCTTTCTTGCTCAAAATGTAGCTGTCCTGGAATTGTGAATCTAGCTAAGTAACTACCAAAAACTGAAGTACTGGAATATGTCTGGGTCTTTACTGCTGCAGGTTTTCATACCAACTTTGGCATATCAAGAACAAATTTTTCATTTATTTTCTTGTGAGCAAAACTATTATTATATGTTTTATGCTTTTCTTTTTTTAGCCCTGACTAGACAACTTTAGGAACTTTTGCATTAGCACTGTGATATTTGGTAGAGTTGTACCACAAAAGTATCCAGTATTGATTTTATTGATGCTCCAGGCACTTCAAAAGTGCACAAAAATGACCTCATTTCAAGAATTTGTACTCACAGTCTGAGCATGTGCATGGAAATCACGTGTTGAAAATGTCTTTGAAGAATGTGATTTTGGGCAAATAGCCTGCCTGTTTCATGGTTGTGAGAAGGAGATGTTTAAGGCAGTCTAACTATGTTGTTAAAGCACAAACTTAGGTAGGCTTGTTTTCCTAATTAAAATACATTGGTATGGTATATAGACAGTGTTATGAAGATCAGAGACTAACAGTCATATATGCCCCTGGAAAGAGAGTTAAGCTCTGTGCCCCTCCGGTCTCCCTCCGTTTCCTCATTCAGGCGGAAATGGAGCATACACTCTTGAAGAAGAAGACAATGACCTTCTGCAATGTAGTTGGTAGGGGAACGCTGGAAGCAAAGAAGCGCTGCTGTGGCACTGACATGCTTACAAAGAGAAGACTCACAGGATTCTGACCTACGATCAGGAACTCTGTGGCCAGTGCTCTCAAACTAGTGACTCAGAAGTTCACATGGAGGTTCTGTGTGCATCTTTCCTGCTAATGAAACTGGTGAGGTATTCAGTAAGCAGAATGTGATGTGGAACTGAGCTTCAACCAATAGTGTTGGTACTGATACAAATTGTACCAGTTATTCTTCAGCATGATGTGTCAAGGTTACATACTTTATCTTCTTAGAGTTCTTATTTGCTGGAAGTGGTATAATGTCACTCTTGAGCCTGCACAGTGGAACTGACCACCAGATGCAGACTTAGATGGTGTGTTGGGCCACTGTGTCATCTCAGAGTTGAAAAATGTCCCTGGCTAGGTCTGTGTTTTGGAGTGGTAGGAGAATTGAAGGTTAGAAAATGTTATTTATATTTCTGGCCCCTTCAAATAATTAGTTTTACTTGGAAATTATTGCTACTTAATGATGACCAAGAAGTGAGCTTTCCTCATTGGTGGATAAAATCACTTTTTTCAACTATTGATGCCTTCTGTATTTTGTGTGCCATGCTCTGTTTTCTTTTTGTGCTGGAACATACTGCATGATAGTCCTGTCATGAAATGAGCAGCCTTCCGTAGAGTCTTTTTCCATTTTTAAAATTTTCTGCTCTAGTATTTTTGTTTATTTAATTTGCAACAGTTTCTGGAGAGATGGTTTGCTAGTTCTACTTCCTCAGGCTTGTCTATAATCAGTCTGAGAGGAAAAGAGTGGCTTTTTATTTATTTTCCACACTATTTCAATTGTCTCAGGTTTAGCCAGACTCAACATTTTCACAAGTGAAAGAGCAAAAGGTATGCCATATGATCAGTGTTAAGTTTTTGCTGTGTCTAAACTCCAGTAGTGGTTCAATTACACCTATGATACTTTTCAAACATAAGGACACATTTGTGTAAATTTGTCATAACTCTCAATAACGCCATATTGTGGGAGAATAAAAAAGTTGCTAGTTGAGATGATGATGTTATTTTTTTTCCAGTCCTTGGTAATGGAGCAGTGTTTCCTTTGAAAGCTTGAAGACAATGTTACTTGAGAGACTGGCTGCCCAACAATACCTGATGTTACCTTTTCATTGTCATGTCTTGTCAGGAAAGCCTGGCTCTAAATTGCAGTTGATGGTAGTAGCTGCATGTAGGTATTCAAGAATCTTTTTCTAGGAGGGGAATTTTGTAACACTATGACTAACTGATTGGAAAGTTGCACTTACTACTTTAATTAGAGCTAGCTTCAGTAAAATTGTAAGTCCAGTATTATCTATGCAGTCATGTGATGAAACTTGATTGAAAAAATAATTCTGGGTTAAACATTGTTTTCTGTACTGGTGAGAGGGAGGGAGCATAGTGGAAACAAGTAGCAGAAGTAGCAGAAAATAATTGAAAGTTTCTGCAAAAAGCTTATTGATGGCATATTGTTCTAATGCCTAACGTCGAAAAGGAGTAGAGGTTGTTGCCCAACAGCTGGGTTCCCTGCTCATTGAGAAATGTATTTGTCTCATTCTTCTGGAAATTCCACATGTATTTCTGCCTTTTAAGGATGACAGGTGTTAATTTTAATACAAGTATGTGAGCTTTTAAATATAAAAGGTACTGAATGATATTTTCTGAAAACATAGCTTTGTCCTCTGGCTTAGCAAATGGTTAAGCAATGCTACACCAAGCAGGAACATTACTGTATGTAAATTGCTCTAGTTTTGTAGTTATAATAACACCCACCTAAGAACCTGTTGAAACAGGTATGAGTACATTGAGATAGCTTATGTTCTAATTATGGGCCATTTATCTTTCGTTATGGAGACAGACAAAACTCACTGCCTCTGTGTCCTTCCATAAGGTACTAATTAAATTGTTTGGTCACATGTCCTTCTACTTACTTTAGGTCTTGTAGTCTGAAGAAAGTGGATGTTTTTTGGTGTTTTTTTTGTTTTCCCGGTAAGGTAGTTGGGAAGGTGTTGTGAAAACTGTTGCTATGATTTGGACTCTATCAGCATCTGAGTAGCTCTGTGTCCTCTCAGGAATCTTTGGTTCTAATGGTCTGTGGCATGCAAGTGACAGTATCTTTTTGATAATAGTCCAGAATTTTTAAACTTATGTCATGTTTATCACATATTCAGTTAGTATGCACATTTTTCTAGAACTTAATATTCAAGAGCGACTAAGTTTTGAGAGGAAAGTGGCAAAACCTGGAAAAACAGTAGTTTTAAGAACTGAGTTTCTTTTTGTAGTTTATGTATAGATATTTTCCAGGTGTTTCCAGAAACCTTTTCTTCCTGGTAAACACTACTTTCCAGGTCCTGCTTTAGGTTGCAAGCCCCACCTTTTTCCTGGGCTCAGGCTGCAGTCCACAGGGCAGTGGTGTCTCATTTGGGATTTAAAGTGCACTGGGTTGCAGCAGGATCAACTACTTGCTTGTGTTTCAGATCAGTGCCAGTAATGTGGGTTTATAATCCCTGTAAGCCAAATTATTGACTTTGTTTACCTTATACTGTCTGTCAGCTCGGTTTTGTAGTATGGACTGTTGCTATTTTGGATCCCCGTTGTCTTGAAAGTCGCCTTTCT
Organism: Molothrus ater; assembly: GCF_012460135.2. Classification (NCBI taxonomy): domain Eukaryota; kingdom Metazoa; phylum Chordata; class Aves; order Passeriformes; family Icteridae; genus Molothrus; species Molothrus ater. The sequence continues at coordinate 20,535,221 of NC_050490.2, forward strand.
GTGATCTTAATTGGTCCAAGTCCTGTAAGAGCTTTAGAGTTCAGCTGCAAGTGAGGCATGGTCTGAGTAAGACACTTTAGAAAATGGCCTGTGGTTGTGCAGGTCCCTTTTTTAGAGACTAGAGCAGTCAGGTAGCAGGTCATCTTCAGGTGAAACTGTAGCTGAGCTTGCAGTTTACAGCCTCCAGTGGCTTGTATAGAAAAAATATCAAGATGCACCTCTGTTTTGAGAACAGTGATTTTTTTCAAAATGTTTTGCTGTAGTCTTTATTTTTGTCATGAGGTCTGTGATACCATTTGATGAGATAGAAGGCAACAATATAAGGGAAAATAAGTTATGAGGAGTAGAATGCCTGTTCCATGTTTTTTTCCCTGTTTTTGAAATGTAATAGTAGGATGGGAGAAGACATATAGGAAGATAGACTTGTGAACATCATCATTGAACTGAAAGAGGGTAGGTTTAGATTCGATATAAGGGGAAAAATTCTTTACTGTGTGGGTGTTGAGGCACCTGGAGCAGTTTGCCCAGGAAATTGTGGCTTGCCCTATCCCTGTAAGTGTTCAGGACCAGTCTTGGATGGTCTGAGCAATTTTGTCTAGTGGAAGGTATTCCTGCTTATAGCAGAGGGTTGGAATGAAAAAGGCCTTCAGGTCCTTTCTGACTCAAACCGTTCTATGATTCTGTGAACATTGTAGGGCCTCTCTGTGAGATCATTTAAAAGAGCTTGAGTAAGTGGCACAAAGTCCTGAAATAACTAGCAAATACTTTATGAGAGTAAAGAAATTCTTGTGAGATAAACCGGTACAAGGGGAAGATTTAAGTTAAGTTAGTTAAAAGGACAGGATGGCCACACTATCTGTAGACCAGTACAAACTAAGTCATGGGCTGAAGGAGAAACATGAAGATAATTTTTTTACTTTTGAAACTCTGGCTGATGAACTGTGAACTCTTCTCCTTAATATTTTCTCTGAAGTGTTACCGACTAGCATTTTAATGATGCCACTCTGTGTTAGTGTTATATCTGTTTTCAACCCCTAGTGCTAAGTGAATGGTATGCTTGAGTATGACAGCAGCAGCAGCATGAGAGTTGTTTGGCATGGGATTTTGTTCACAAATTAGAAATGTATTAATATGACCAACTTTGTTGTTTTTGCACTTCCAGATGGATGGAGGCTTGTTTGAATGAGGAGCTTCCTGCCACAACAGAGCTGGAAGAAGGATTGAGAAATGGAGTCTACCTGGCAAAACTTGGAAACTTTTTCTCCCCTAAAGTAGTTTCTGTGAAGAAAATCTATGACAGGGAACAGACTAGGTATAAGGTGAGTGCTGTTGATCATGGATACTTATTTAGGTAGACATCTAAAATGGGAATATGTACGCATGGAAATACTATGAGAAAATAAGCGTGAAGTTAATTTGTATTAGTCTTTCCTGAGAAACTCTGCCTTCGTTCTAGAACAATGGTTAGATTGGGGGTGGGCGGACTCTTAGCTTTATCTCTAAGCTTGCACTTAGGTAAAATAATTTCTTGTAAACAGTCAATATGAGTGTTTATAGAAGACTTCGGACTTCTTTCCTGCAAAAGTGCTGTTTTCACTATCTGTGTTAATGAAACTCATTGCTTTTCTTGACAGCTGTGATATTTTGTTTCTAAGTGCCCTCCCTCTTGTTTCTGCCGGTTTTTATTTCAGGCAACTGGTCTTCACTTCCGACACACAGATAATGTGATCCAGTGGCTGAATGCCATGTCTGAGATTGGTCTCCCCAAGGTAACTTCTGTCTTGTACATACAAATAAATAAATAATCTCAAAAAAGCTTTGCATTCTGTGGAAGCATTTACTGTTACAAAAAAAATCAGCACACTTACTCTAGTTCATTCTTAAATTTCTAGATTTGTGTCCCTATAGAAACTCTCTCCTAAAACTTGCTGAAAGATTTCATTCTGCTACATGTGTGAGAATGACTAGGAGCAAAATAATTTATCCCTGTGTACCATATCCCTGATATTACTTATCTTGCATAATATCTGCAATATGTGGTTCTTGCCATGCATTCTTTTGAGCAGTATCCAGGTGACAGTTTGATTGTGAAAGTTTTTTTAGAAATCAATGCTAAACATAGCAGCACAACAGAAAATAGTATGTTCTCTGTTTCTTCAGACTTTCCTGTTAAATTTTCACGTCAAGTTGAAAATGTTCCTGGTGTGGCTTAATCAAGTATAAATTATTGACTTGACTAGAGAAATGGCCAGATAAACTTTTCAGAGCTAATAAACACAGTTGCCTGAAAATGTATGGAACTGTGGTAGCATTAGGCTGATAGTCAAGTTTTTTTGTAGCCATGTTATGCATAGTCTCACCAAAACTGGCATTGTGTAGTTTAAGTTGATGCATGTTTTCTTTGCATATGTACTTGCAAATTGAACACTTGGGTTTTGGCAAAGATTTTTAAATAACTTGTTGTGATTTACTAGTTGAGCTTTCCTGGGATCTATGATGATCTTACAGAAACACATTTTGTATTAGAAAATACTGAAATATGCCGTTAGAGCGGTTAGGTAAAAAGAAAAGAGGGATTTAGACGGAGGGGCATTAAGTGCCAGGTATGAGGTAAGATTTTTCAGATGCATTAGGCTTTGAGTGGAAGTAAATATGTGAGAAGATGTTGAGGAAACTAGGTTGGGGTTCAGTACATTTACATGAGATACTGGTGCTTTAAGTATTTTACCATGCAGAACAGCCAGGGAACTGATGCTGTGGAATTAAGGGTCATTCAGTTGCTCTTGCCTTTACAGAAAGAGCAGTGCTATTTTGTTCTCATAGGCAACAGCAAGGAACCTTCAAATAGCTGGAAAATAACATACTTTATTATGTTACAATAAATCAGGACTTCTGAAATAGTTGAAATGTCATTTGTTAAACTTTGAAGGCTTTGTGTTTGAAAGCTTTTGGGTCCAGCTAACTGAAAATATAGTATGCAGAGCACCTCAGTGCTGGTCTGGGATTCCAGTTTCCCTTTGAAACTGTCTCTCCTCTTGTTTCACAACCATATTTAATCCAAACAAAATTCTGTTTTCTCTCTTCTCCTGTAAGTCTTTTTTTTCATCCTTTGGCTTTCACTGAAGTCCTTGCTAATACCTCATGACCCAGTCAGTATCTTGGTGTACACACAAAAGAAAGCTTCTGCCCATTCACATATGTAGAACTTGGCAGGAAAAGGGCAGCTCTGATTTGGGTATTGGAAACAAAAGGAAGCATTGACACATCATTAGGAGAAACATTGGTCCAGGGCAGAGAAGCTTGAAGAGTTGTGTTCCATGAGCTGTTTCTCTAGTGTAATGTGGAAGAATTGAGCTGATGTGATTTGGCTGTATAGAGTGAATAAAATTCAGACTGCTACCTTTGTTTTATCTTTAGATATTCTACCCAGAAACAACAGATATCTATGATCGCAAGAACATGCCACGCTGTATCTATTGTATTCATGCACTCAGGTAAGGAATACTAGACAGAAATCTGATTGCTTCTGAAATCTTTCTGCAAAGCTGAAACGTGACAGGAGAGAGAGCTGAACGGAAGGCTGGATGAGGGCAAATCTTCTAGCAGAACAATCTCATCGGGTCAGCAAAGATCCATTAAGCCAATATTTTGCCTACGGCAGTGGCCAAATCAGATTCTGAAGGAAAAAAGCCAGTCAAGTATATTGAGATTACTACCTTTTCATTCTGGTTCCCACCCTCTCTGCTGTCTGAGGCAGAGCTAGACATTGTTTAACCAAGAAGATAGTAAGGCACTGGCACAGATTACCCAGAGAAGCTTTGGCTGTCCCATCCCTGGAAGTGTTCAAGGCCAGGTTGGACTTTAGCCTGGGATAGTGGAAGGTGTCCCTGCCTGTGGCAGTGGGATGAGTTGAAAGTAGATGATCTTTAAGGTCCCTTCCAACCCAAGCCTTTCGGTGATTCTGTGATCTGTGTTGAGCTAGCATGACAGGCAGAAAGTAGGAGTTGGTTTTCTTTTCCCAGACCCATGTTTCTGCAGCTGTATGGGTTCATCCCTCCTTTGTAGCGATTCAATTTCTCATCAGGCCGCAGGTGAATACATTAACCCCATTTTAGTGAGCCAAATCAGCCCAGTGAATACTTTGCTATTAGAGATGCCACACCTGCAGTCCTGTGTCCAGTTCTGGGCTCTCCAGCATAAGAGAGATACAAAGCAGCTGGAGAGAGTTTAAGGAAAGGTCACTAAGATGCTTAATGGACTAGAGGATCTCTCCTATCAGGACAGGCTGAGACAGTTGGGACTATTCATCTTATATAACATATAGTGCCATGGGAATCTCAACGATGTGTGCAGCTATCTGAAGGGAGGATGCAAAGGAGAAGCCAGGCTCTTCTCAGTGATGTCCCATGATGTGATAAGAGGCAAATGGCATAGTCTGAACCACAGGAGAGTCCCTCTTAACATCAGGAAATTTATCTGTGAGATTCTGCTTCGTTTATCTGTGAGATTGACCAAAGAGTGGCACAGGTTGCTCTGAAATGTGAGGTCTCCACTGTTTTGATCCTCAAAAGCCATCTGACATGATCCTGGGGAACTTGATTCTATGTGACCCGGTTTGAAAAGGGAGCTTGAACAAGACAAACTTGAGAGTGCCCTTCTAGCCTCAACCATTCTGTTATTCTGTGAAGACTTCATAGTGGTGGGCCAGTTACATTCCACTAAGGGGGGAAGGGAAGAGTCAGCTCACTCTCTTGGTGATTATGAGCTATTATATTGGCTTACCTCTCCTTGAATCTGTATCTCCTAAAACTGTATCATTGCCAGAACCACAAGGAAAAATGCCTAGTTCTAATTATTTGCTTCTTTTATTTTCTAGCCTGTACCTTTTTAAACTGGGTCTTGCCCCTCAGATTCAGGATTTGTATGGCAAGGTTGACTTCACAGGTAAAAAAACCCCAGCACTTATGTATGCTACCTTCATCTCATACCCTTCTAGATCAGTTATTGAATGCTTGTTTAAGTCAATTTTAAAGGATTGTTGCTGTGATATCCTTAATGTAAATAAAATTATAAATTAATGGCTATGAGGAGTTTTAGTAATTTAAGAAAAAGAACTTCATTTGCCAGCTTCCGAGACAGGCAGTTAGACAGTCATTGCTTCATTTATTGTACTGTAAACATTTATTTCACAAATAACGTCTTAATTCTTTTGTCACTGTTGTAAGATGCTTAAGCCTTGCATCCATCTCCTTGGGAGAGTTTTCAGTTTGGAACTTAGTACATGGTTCTGACCTCCTGTGACAGTTTAGAGGTGCCATCAGCTGAAGAAGTGTTTGACAGCTGATCTGTTGCAGGAGATGGCAGCACAAAGTTATTGTGCCCACACACCTCCTCAAAGTTTCACTTCCTTAATTTTGTAAAAGTGTCAAATTCTCTGTTTTGCATTAGCGAGGCTCTTGCCTGAGGGCACGCATCTGGTTTAAAAGGTGTATAAACTTTATTTCCCTGCAAATTGGTTGTTGATTATACTTATAAAATGCTAAACTCTTAACTGTCTTTTAGAGTTGTGTGATATTTAGCAACCGCATGTGTTGACGCACTGCATTCGCTTCTCTCAGTGTAGCCTGTTTGTGGGGAAAAAGAATATCTTAAACTACTGCCTGTGTGTTTTCCTGACCTGTTGGCAACCACAGTTGAGGTACCTCAGAATGGAGTCGGTTTCCAGCTCCTCATGAGAGTTCTTGCATTGTTTTCTAATAAGAAAAACTACAGAATACTCCCGTATGAGTTTCTGGGAGAAATGTAGATTTTAGGAGAGTGTGCAAAATGTCTTAGCATTTTCATTTATTTTGTTTCACTTACTGAGTTACATTCAAAGTATTATTTAAATAATAATTGTCATCTGTTGTAGCTGTCCTATTTTTTTTTTAGCAGCAGTTAGTACTACAGTGCTAATGGATTGTTAATGATAATGCCATGTAACACTAATTTAACATATGTTTCAGAGGAGGAAATCAGTAATATGAGGCTTGAACTGGAGAAGTATGGCATTCAGATGCCTGCCTTCAGCAAGATTGGAGGAATTCTTGCAAATGAGCTTTCTGTGGATGAAGCTGCATGTAAGGAAAAATGGCATCTTGTTTGCTTATTCAAATCAGCAGATCATTTAAGTGCTGGTTTTAATGCTGCAGGTTTTAAGGCTAGTACAGTCTTTCTGATAGGCCTTTTCCAAAACTGGGAAGATGTTTTTATTCTTTCCCTTGTGTATTTTTCTTTTTTCTGGAGCATGATGATTTGACTACTTAAAATATTGTAATTAGAAATTAGGCTGCTATTTTTTTCAAAACACAAAGCCATGATGAAATGAGATATACTTTGATAATTCTTTTGCTTTCCAGTTAATTTTCAGATGATTTTTCTGCTCTTTTCAAATAAGGGATTCTGTATTTCTTGATTTTTAACAGTGCTGTTTTATTTGGGACTAACTGGCAGGCTGTGGCTTGTTTTTCAGTGCATGCTGCTGTCATTGCCATTAATGAAGCAATTGACCGTCAGGTTCCAGCTGACACTCTTACAGCAATGAAGAACCCTAATGCTATGCTAATAAATCTGGATGATCACCTGGAATCCACTTACCAAGCCACACTCTACAGAGCAAAGCAAGACAAGATGGACAATGCTAAAAATAGGGTAGCTCAGTTCTTCTTTCAAACCATTTGCATGTGTTGCTATGTTGTATTGCAGTGTAAACTGTGGGGAATTTGCTGAATGTGTGTTAAGGTCATGTATGTGTGGTCTTGGGTGGATTTATTCCTCCTGGCATTCTGTTATGTTCCCCAGTAACCTATCTTCTTGCAGAAAACAGGCGAGAGTTAACTGCATTAGTCTGTTTGGCTGTCTGAAATATGGGCTGCATAGATACAGAATTCCTGTCAGCGTTTTTATGTTGGGAATGCATCCTTCTGTTTTCACAGATACGTTTTTCTAACAATGAAATGATGAGCAAAACTGACTGATGCTGAAGGTGGTCCATGTTGCTTTAGAACACTGTATAATACATACCTAACTCTGTGTACTGCTTTCTGTGTTCTGGAGCTCTACTGTGTGTTCAGTAGAGCCATTAGATTGAAATAAGATGGTTCTAAGCTGTCTGTATCAGAGTTTGACTATAGTTACTCCAAATGTATTTATGTCTAGGGCTTCTTTTTGCATGTGTAAAGGTAGTGTATGTATGGCCTATCACAGCTCTATATGGGTCAACATTTACCCTTCCTGACCTTTTCAGTTAGAAGGTCTGTAAGGGAGAAGGAAGCTGTAGAAACCCTGATTAGTTTTCATTTCATCTTCAGATTGCCTCAGAAAGTTCAGATAGAGAGAGAGATGTGTATGAAGAACTTCTGACTCAAGCTGAGATTCAGGGAAACATCAATAAAGTGAACAGTAAGTGTAATGTTATACTAATAGTGTTAATTAAAAGAATACTTCAAAATGATACCTGTGCTCCTCTTTTTCTGTAATGCTGACAAAATTTCAAGACAGTTCCCTTGTTATTGTGGGTTGTTTTAGTGGTGGGGTGTTTTGGTTTTCTTCAGTTGTGTGGTTTTGTTGTTGTTAGCTGGTTTTGGTCTCGTTTTGTTTTTTTTTTTTAGTCATTATTAGTACATAGTTGTAAGCTTAATTCACTACGAGTTCTGTTACCCTTCCTTTTGGAAATGGACTGTCGATGTTGCTGAGCCCTTCAATTCTTCATCCTGAATAGTGCATGCCATTTAATAGCCTGTTTTTCAGGCTAATAATTCATAATTGACTTCATAATTGATTCTGGAAGTGTTCCTTTTGGATTACATACATAACTTGCTGTCTATGAGGTCTAAGAGTATTTCTTTCTGAGTGGTAGGTTGTGTAAACCATGGCACTTTCTCAAGACTCTGTTTTACTGTTGCTAGCACATGCAGCCATATCAAAGATTGACCTGGCTTTGGAACGAGGAGATGCACTAGCACTGTATGAGGCTTTGGCAACACCAGCACTGGGACTTCGAGGATTGCTACAAGAAAATTGTGACTGGTATTTCAAGCAGTTCTTGTGTGATAGACAACAGAAACAGGAGGTATGGAAAAGTATAGATTACCCTGATTTGTGAGGTTTTTCCCTGCCTTTCACCATACAGCTGTGTACTAATCACTTGGTATATACCTGCATTATGGTTTAGTGTTGTCTAGAAAAAGTCAGTGTTAAGAGATGGAAGCATTGAGTAAGCCTATTATTTAGGCTTTATCTCTCATGTGAAAGGCCAGTATAATTTTTATATGTAGGTGTACATATAATAGACCAAACCTTAAACTGCCAACTTGTGTGTGTATAGAACTATTAAAATTAAGGTGTGTCATCCCTCATTTTGCTATTGTCAGTGCACAAATAATGTGAATATGTGTGTTTTATAAACACCCAGCAGATAAGCCTGAACTACTTTCACTATGGAGAATACTATTATAGACCGCTTGAAGGCATGGTGCTTAGGGACATGGTTTAGTGGTGGATTTGGCAGTATTAGGTGTACGGTTGGACTCAATGCTCCTAAGGGTCTTTTTCAGCTTCAATGATTCTGTGATGCTACCCAAGTTATTAAAGTCCTCCTACTTCTTTTCTATTTGTATTTGTGTAGTATCATAATAGTCCAAGAAGTGTGTATGTATAAGCCAAAGCTGCATGTTCTCCATTTTGATGTTCTGCTAACTCTATAGTTGCTCAGAGGTAAAACGTAACATTACTTAATGGATTGTTTCATGCCAAACTGCACAATTGCTAGTCTCACTCCAGCACGCAGCTCATGTACAGGGAGCCTTTTCCCTCAAAGTTGTGCCTTTTGTCTTAAGTATGTTATCACTTTGGAAGCAATCTTGCCTTTTATTGCTATGTCCATGGGACTGCAGTTGTGATATAAAAAAGATCAGGTTGTACACATACAATCTTTCAGCACCTGAACTGAGAATCTGGTGAGTAATTTCTTATTTCCTTATGTATATTCTTTCTGGTTTAAGTTCAAGTGGAGTATTTTTATTGAGGTAATTGAAATTAACTTGACATTGTTTCACCCTTACAGTTTCTGTTTTTTCTTTAGGCTGGCCTTACAGGTCCTCTGCAGAAGGAAGAGTTGCAGTTGGGAGTGGATGCTGCTAACAGGGCAGCGCAACAGTACCAGCAAAGTAAGGATCAGCACAAATTATTGTAGCAAAGTCACTGTGGATGTGATCAAGAAAATGAGGCAGCACAGTATTTGGGTCTATTATGAATGGTCATTGTGGATGTTCTTTAAGTATTTTACAGCTGCTAAGAACATGAAAGAGAGTTGGTTGCCCTAATTATTTGCAGTGTCTTTTATCCGGCTCTTACAACGTGGCTGGAGATAACAGCATTAAAACATTAATTTGAATTAAGAAACATTGAATTTTTGCATCCATCTGAAATAACCTCTTTTTATAGAATACTTTTATGAATTTTTATGCTGTGAATCTGTGAAGAAAATCTGGATTGCTGAAAGAGATGTGAAAGATAGGTTTATCTGCTGATCATACACACTGATCTTTAGAACCATTACTGTTTCCAAACATCAGGTAGCAAATAAAATGCCGATAATTTGCTGAATGTTTTTTGATAGATGCTTCTGAGACCACACAGGGCTCTCTTACTGTCTGGGAGCAATTTGCTTTGGGATAGGTAGAAAGGAGAGTAACAGAGATTGGAGGAGAGAGGATTTAGAATACAAGAGGAAAATAGCGAATGCTGAATTAAGTAGGCAGCTACCTTTGAAGTACCTTATTTGTTAGGCATGGAAGTCCACATTTGTTTACCTTCTTGTGGTGTTTTAAGTTAGCCAGCATGTACCCAACTATGGAGTGCCTGTGTTACTGCCTTGAGCAGGATAGAGGTAGAAAGGAAGAGAAAATCGGTATGATTCACCCATCCAAAAATTTGCAATGAGGCTTCTTACTATCAGAATCCTGAAATGGTAAAACAGTACCTTGATAACCAGACAAAAAGGTGAACTAGTATTAAATATGAACATTGTGTGTTTTAATGATCTTCAGTAATGGAAGACTAGCTAACTAGTGTAGGGGGTGTATGGATCTGAGAGTTTGGCTCTTTCCCTGCCGTTTGGGTATTATTCTTTCTCTAGTTAAGTATTTGAGTAAAATGAAAGTGCTAGTAAGTATTATGGGAGTCCCAGCTGTTTGCCTTCCTCATTTTTTATGCTCTTTGAATTACTAGAACTAGCAGCAGTAGCCAAAATTAATTCAGCAATTCGAATGGGTGATGCTGAGAAGACTGTGGCAGAAATGATGAATCCAGAGGCCCAGTTACCAGAGGTTTATACATTTGCTGCAGATCTTTACCAAAGGGAGCTGGCCACCTTACAGCAACAGAGCCCTGAAGTAAGTATCATCTTCTCTGTTATTTCTGAAAGTTGGCATGGGTCACTGGGTCTACCTTGTCTGTTTTCCTAAATGCGTTCTCTGGAACAAACCTGTCCTGAGTCTTCCCAGAACTGCTTTGGTGTTCAGTCTGTTCTGATGTGGTTTAATCCTTTGATCTTGATCTGATCGGCCTTGTAAGACTTTACCTCAGTCTCTTACTTAGTGATCTAGCTTTGTTTATGATACTCACCTTTCTACTTTGTCTTAGAGGATGTCAATTTGCCTTGTTACATGTCTGTTCTGACAGCTACTCCATTGTTCTCTGTGTGCAGCAATAGTTTGTATAGAGTGAATAGAATTAATTTATTGTTCTCTTTGTATGCAGGGTCACCTCACCCATCCAGAACTGTCTGTTGCTGTAGAGATGCTGTCTTCTGTGGCCCTGATTAACAGGGCTTTGGATTCAGGGGATATGAACACAGTGTGGAAACAACTGAGCAGTCCTGTCACAGGCCTTACAAACATTGAGGATGAGAACTCGCAGAGGTGAGTAATTCAAGGAATTGTAGCTGTCCTTGATGGTGCATCTGCTCTGTGGCTTCATGAATTTTCTGTTCCTTCTCTTAAATTTTACATGATTTCTACATCATTTGTTACAGTATGGATTTAATCTCTGCTATCTCTTGCATCTTGTTCTTGCGATTACTGTTTCTTATTGGTCTGATTCCTGTGTGGTCTTTCAGTGCTTTCTCGTGGATTTCACATTAAAATCATGCTGTAATGCCATTAGGTTGTCAGTAGTACTTATGCCAGCTCACCCATTTTCTTTGCCCTGGACTCTTACTCAGCGTTTCAGTGCTTTTTTCTGTTTGGCAATTTTGTCTGTTTGAACCTACTTCACATTTGTGCTGATATCCTTCACACACACAAGCATTTCTCTTTCTCCCCATTTTCAATTTCAACTCTCATGTTACCTCTCCCACTTAGTGTGCAGTTCTCAGTGCTGGGTTGTGTGCTCCCTGAGCAGCTTGTTGCAATGTCATGTTTACTGGATTTGGGTTTTGTTTTCTGACAGATACATTGATGATTTGGTGAAGCTGAAAGCTGAAAGAAGTGCAGAAGGAAATGAATTTATCACATGGAATGATATCCAATCATGTGTTGATCATGTGAATCAAGTTGTGCATGAAGAACATGAAAGTAGGTTTTTCTGTTTAATTCATGGTAGACTGATCGTAGCTTATAAGGAGTGCTAAAATTAGATGTCAATCCAAAAATTATTGATTGACTTGTAGTTGTGTTATGCATTAGATATCTAGGAAGATCTTAGTTGTGAAGAAGACTTGGTGTTCTGTTATACGAAAGTCTTAATTGCAGGACTTTTTGTTGATGGAGAGATCAGGCAGTCTGTTGTGTTTGTGGTATTGATGTCAGTATTTCAAAGCTGTTTATTAATACTTCCAGTGTAAATTTCTACCCTTTTTGGATTGGTGTGTCCTGCCTGGCTTCATCTGGCCCTGCTGCTGGACCAAAGGCGGCAGCTGTGGCGTTTTTCACCCCAGAGATGCCTTTGGCCAGCTGGGTGCTGCAGCTGGGCGCTCAGAAAAAAGTCCAGGCAAAATTGGACCTCAGTTTACCTTTGGTGGAAAAGGTTCAGACGACAGTGAAGAGAAAAGAAGCGGGTTCTGCCGTGGAGCTTAGATCCAGAGTTTTATTGTAGCATGGTAGACTTCTGAATGTGGTAGCAGCTCTCAGACAGACAGACGACCCGGCCGCATGGCCTTGTGTTCTTTTTAAGCCCCGGGGACAGGGGGAGGGTACGGACAGGTGAGGGCCAACCAGGTGTGAGCAGGGGAAGGCTCAGGGGATGTGGACGCTGGGACAAACCAATGAGCCCAGACCTGGGGGGGCATCTGCCAATCACTCGACGCCTTGCTGGAAGGTGAAAATTAATGGACAGCTGCCAGGCAGGAGGGCAAAGGGGGAGGGGGAAAGGTTGGCATACCTGAGGGGGATGGGATAGGTGAGACAGGAAATGACAACACACTGCAACATGGTGTTAGTGTCTAGGATTAGTCTAGAATCTTCTCATTTTGCTTCAATCCCCTAATTTTAAGCTAGTATTACCAAAATCTCTCAATTAGTTGTAGCCTTGTCTTGGTGTGCTCCATCCTTCTTCCTAATTTGCTGCATTCAGTAGAAGAGATTTTTCTTGAAGTCTTATCCTTTTATTTGATGGCTACTTTTTCCCTGTTCAGGTTTTCCTCTTCTTCCTTTTATTCTTTTTTATTTTTTTTTTTTTTTTAATCTGCATTGGTCTTTTTACCTTCCCAGTATTTCATTCCCTGGTTTAGTTGCCAGTAATTTAGCTCTGTAATCAGAAGATGTGCAAAAACTCTCTGAAGTTGCAGGTGTCTAACACAGATCACTGGTGATACTCCTGCTCCCTGGGTGCAGGGACACTGATATTTGAGCTCTCACAGTGACCATGCTTCTGAAGTTAATCCTTCAACTGTACTATGTGTCTTACACCCTGCAATCGCGCTGCTCAGTGTTTCCCTAGACAGCTTATTGACCTGGAGCATGGAAGCCGGTTTCTTTGCATTCATATAAAAGGTGTGCTCGAGGAATCACCACTAATGCATTACACTCACTTACAGGCATTTGGTCAGTAGTCCTATATTGAAGAGAAAGGAAGAGGTGTAGCATATACACACATATACAGTGCAAGGTTCAACAGGACTTGGAGCAGCCTTGGTCTATAGTCTTCTTGGCCTAGTGGAAGGTGTGCCTTGCCCGTGGCAAGGGGCCTTGGAGCTAGGTGATCTTTAATGTCCCTTCCAACCCAAACCACTCTATGCTCAAGTGTGAGTACTGAAAATTATATACTCATGAAGGAAAAAAATTACTGTTGAAAGCTGAAAATGGTGAATGAGTGTTAATATAATTTCTATGCTTCTAGTCCTGCAAGTTTTTTACTTTCTATTTCTCAGTATTATTTCTGTTAATAATGGTCTTTTAGCAGTGATCAAAGACTGGGTCTGAGTGTAATTATGAAAACTTCATCAGAAAAGAAAACTAGAGTAATTCTTCTTGCGCTAAGACAGTATTAGTTGACGTAAAATCCAGAGTGGAGATAGAGGAGTCTTTGAAAATACTACAGTTAAACAAACTTATTCTTCAGTAGACCCTTGTGATGTTCTGTTGCGTATGGTTTAATTTTGGGTTTTTTTTTTTCTTGTTTTCATTAAGGGTTCTTAATTTTTGTTTATTACCAATACTGAAAACCTCCTGGGTTTGACACTAACTTTGAAACTATATTTGTAATATTTATAATTTTATAATATTTAGTATCTCAGCAAGGCTTGGAGCTTTGCATCATAAAGTGGGAGAGATTTGTCACAAGTGTGGAGGTGATGATGAAGTTTATGTTGTACACAGAGACAAGCTGGTGTCTTCTGCCGCTACTTGTTGTGTTGTGTTTTGCCTTGCAAAGCTTATACTCTAGAGAGGGTTAACTTTTAAATTAAAAGCTTGCTATCTTGGTTAACTTGTTTTCTGCATCTCCAAATAGACACTATGTTTCCTATTTGGGTCCTACATAAGTAGATTTGTTCCAACCACACAAACGGGGCACCTGCACTGGGGGTGCACACACCGGTGCTAGTTTTATAGTATCTTTTCTGTGTAAGAGGTTACAGTGGAATTCTAAAAGTCTGTGTAGTCCCAACATCCTGTTTCTTTTAACACTCCTTGTCCTATAAGAAAAGCTGCAGAAAGTCCTATAATGAAGTAAATTGTTCTCCTGGGGAATTTCCTAATTCTTTGGTCTGCTTTGTATATGCCCTTATAGAAAGATGCATTTATCTTCTCTCTATGAATAACTTAAATTAGTCTGAGAAGGTCCTCAAGCTTTGTGGTTGTATATAAATATGTGTGTGTGTATGTGTGTATTTTTTTTTCTGTGTTCTTTCTTAAGTTATCGTATCTTTTTTTTGATAGAAACCATGCCATTGTTTTAGTGATGCAGTTCTTGCAATGTCCTCAGCATATATTTTTCCCTGATCTCTACTCTATCCAAATGTAATCTCTTCCCCAAGATGTTCTACTTTTTTAATGAACTTCTGTTTTGTGAGTCTTGTGCTGAAGAGTCACAATCTTTGAATACAACCAAAGTTGGAGATTCCCTCACTGATCTCCTTTCTTTTATCTAAAAGAGTTCTTTGTTCTGCACTGAACCAAACCATGGCTGGATCCCTCTTTAAGTAGAGAATTGAATCGGATGAACTCTGGGATTCATCTCAACCTGAGTTATTTCATGATTTTCAGGATCAGTTGCTATAGATGTAGATTCTGTTTGCATTTAGCTAACTGTAAGGTCTTTATTTTGCTGAACAGTAAATTTTACTGTACTTGAATAGCATGCACTTCTCTGATAATACAGCTGATACTACATATGTCCTTAATAAAAGAGTTTTCTAAAATACAAGGTTACTGTATTTTTAAATGGTATTCCATGCAGGGCCTTAGTTTCATGTGAAGATTTTTTTCTAGAGAAGCCATAACCTTGGAATATTGTGAACTCTGGCCATTTGGGCTTTCTAGAAGCTCTGAGCTGGGTGTCTGAGGATTCAGTTTTGTCCCTGCATGTGGTCTCCCTGAGGTGCTTTTTTTTTCTTTTGAAACTTTTTTTTTTTATTGCAGCGCTCAAGAATTACGACTACTTTTGAGGGGAGAAATAGCTTTGGTTTCTTTGCTAGTAAATAATGTTTTCTGCTGTTAATGTTAACTGCTGTTCTGAGCTGTTACTTGATTTAGGAAGGACTAACTGCACTTTTCTTCTGAAGCAATGCTTGTGATTATTGTTAACCAAGAATGGAACTTTGTCTTTCTCCTCCCCCTTTGCATTTCTCCCTAGGGATTTTGGCAATTGGTCTTATTAATGAAGCTCTGGATGAAGGGGACACCAAGAAGACTCTTCAAGCCTTACAGACTCCTGCAGCAAAATTGGAGGGTGTAGCCCCAAAGGTAGCACAGCATTACCAAGATACACTACTTCGAGCCAAGAGAGAGAAAGCGCAGGTGAGTGCAGTTAAATGCACCTCTTGAAAGACCTTTGCATTAGTGTTACTGTAATGTTACTGGTCTTGAAAGTCCGGAATCAAAATTGGCAATGAAGAGGTGGGCATTCTGCATGCCTTCAACCGATCTTAACCAATCAGAAAGAGATCTCAGCTAGCAGTGTGAATCTGTGAACTGTGGAGATGGGTATAAGGATATTAAGTGCACATGGTGGCTTGCTGTAGCTAAACTTGGGTCCCAAGTGAGGTATGTATCTTTTTTGTGAAAAAATAATATTCATTATCTGTTTTTGTGAGGAGACCATGTTCATTCCAGGAGTACTGAACTTCTGCTTGCAAGTTTTCTGCAAGCTTAAGTACTTTATTCGAATGTTCTGTGTTAAATGTACTCTTAGCTATAGTTATATATATGGCAAAAAAGAAAGTTTCTGGAAGTGGAAAAATCTGTAAAGTGATAAATTAGAAAAAAGGTGTGAAACAACATACATGCTACCAGCTAAATATATATGCTGTTGGTCACCTGATGACACTTCCATAGCTTATGACTTTTTTGAGCTAAAGTTGTCATTAGCCAAGGACTTCTACCTGCTTGTACTTAGTTGCAGTTTTCACTAATTGAAAGGTGAAGATGAAGAGAGGAAGAGCAAGTTTCATCTTACACCTTTCATCAAGGTATAAGAAAGGATGACGAGTGCACGTGTGTGTATGCAAGTGATTTTTGGGTAGTAGGGAGGGGACACTGATTTTTTTTCCCATATCTATTTACAGAGAAGTAGCAGATGTCTGCTTTCAGTGACTTGAGAGTGTTTTGTTTTCTTTTTTCTGCTGTGGAGCTCATTGCTCAAGTAGCAATGCACAATTTTGTACAGAGGCTAAGGTCTAGATTGTGTTTAACATTTTGTTTTTGACTAAAGGTAAACCAGTGTGATGACAATAGAAAACTATATGCAATTCTGATGAAAATCATTAAGCACCTTTCCCAAGGGTCTTGACAGGGTTAATGTTCCTCAGGATCCATTTTGTACTGAAGCATTTCCTCTCGCTGAGTCAGAATGAAACAATGAAATCTTTTTATCCTGTACTTAAAACGTGTGCCAGACTGTGCTGGTAGCTTCTGGGTTGGTATGAAATTACCTTATTTAGACATAAGATAAATTAAGGGCTTCTCCCAGCAGCATGGGAATAATTCCAGAAATAGAAAGATCATATTATACAGTAACAATGTGGGGAAAATAAGCACAATCTGAAATCAACTGTTATGAACTAGTGATTTCTGTACCTTGGGGCTAAGAAGGATTAATGTTCACCTGAAGATGTTGTTCAGTTGCTCACTTGATTGGGGAGTGCTGTATCATGCATGTTTCTGATGTGATGAGGTGAGAAAGAAAAAAGCAGTAGACTCCATAGTATGTTACAATGTGTGTATCTTGCAGAAAGCCTTGCAGCAGTAAAACTGTAGAGAAGCACAACATGGTTTTGACTTCTGTGGATAGATAGTACAGTGGAGTTACAGTGATGATTCTCCCCCACATCCTGGACAGGAATTTTGCTGTTGCTGGTACTCTTGTGGGACTGTCTGGCTTTCAGATGAAATCTGCCTGTGAAGGTCATGTTAAGCTCTTGAATAAAGTATCATTTAGCCAGTTAGTTTCAGATCTGCCAAAACAGTGGTTAAAATGTGGAAAGCACATAAGGAAATGTTCATTTTAAGTCTGGCCTTAAAGCCCTTGAATGTTGTAAATAGTGGTTCTTTTGTGCACTGTGATTATTATTCCCTTCCAGAACTAAAGGTTTCCTGTGTTCTGTTTGTATGAGAAAAGTTGTCAGAGGGATGGTAGTTGCATCTTAGCATTTCTTTTGGTAGTTACCTACAGGAAGGACCAGTGGGTGGAGAGAAGCTTATGCTTGGCAACTGCTGGGTCATTGTTCTCTATGTATATTTTGGGACTTGCAAAACACTTGTCCCTTTCCTCCTCTCAAATTTCTGCATGTAACATTAGCTCATTTGGCTAGATTTCCCAGCCAAAATGCAGGATACTGTGTGATCACTGCTCCTTGACAGGCCATCTGTTAAAATAAAGATTTAAAACATGGCTTTGACTGCTGTGTGTGTACACCCATCCACAACACATACGATGCTTTTTGCTTTGTTCGTTTGTACAGGTTTGTGAAGTTTTGTGGGCAGGGAAATGAACAGCCTGATGTGACGTTAGTTGCCCAAAGGTTTATTAGTTTCTGCACACATATGTGCATCAGCAGCTCTCTGTAGTCCTTCTGTTGAAGGACTAACTTCCTGGAAAATCATGTATCTTAGCTAGTATGGCTTTAGGACTAGCTGGTACTAAGTCCCTGGCCTTGTGTTTGCTCATCTTATTAGAGTGATTCTTACTGATAGAATTTCTTGTTTGTTCTGTTTCCTGAGAATTTCTTTTGTCCGGGGAAAGTGTTGAGTTTGGTAATGCCATAGTAGTCTCTGCCAGTCACAAATCCACATGATGTCCTTATGCTGGAGTTAGTTAGGAAGACTGAAATACTTCTTTTTCCCTCTGTTATGGAAAACTACTCTATTGGCTGTTTCTGAATATAGGTTATCTTACTCGGCAAAAATAGTGATACTTTTCTCCTGATATTGTATGTTTGTCTTGTTGTATTCTCTTCAGGATACACAGGATGAAACAGCTGTACTTTGGCTAGATGAAATTCAGGATGGGATTCATAAGGCTAACAAGGACACCGAGGAGTCCCAGAGATGTACGTATTATCGCACAGTATTGCAATTAATCCCCACTACCAGCCAAATACCAGTTATTTAAGGAAAAGGTGGGGACTAGAAATGTCATATACATGTGGCAAAGGAAACCAGAAGAGCCTACAGGCTTCTGGTACAGGTGTGGTTTTTTGAGGAGTGAATGTCAGATTCTTCAAATACTAAATTTCTTCTGTTGTGGGGGGATATGCATTTTTTTCCAGTTTTGCATGTGACCATTAGACTACGTTACCTTGTTGGACCAATCTTTTTCAATTTGTTTGTCATTTGCGACTAATTGTGTGTGTCTGTGGGTGATTGGTTAGAAGTGAGAGTGTTCACATGCACTATTGAAATGATGTTTTCTGGTGAGCATTACCTTTTATTTGTGTGAGGTACTGTTGTCTTGTCTTGGTTCTCTTAGGTATTACCAGACAAACACTCACATGTTTTTCGAATACAAAGAGTACTACACGTCAGTGATACTCACCTTTGCTCCTTAACACAGTTGGCAGGTGGACTGGTCCAAACATTGTTGCATCCCAGTCTTTATAACAATGTTGTTTCTGTCTGCAGAAACAATTAAGTAATTACTGCTCTGGTTGTTAAAAAGGCCTCTTTTGAGTTGTGACTGGCTCTGCCAGAAGAAACTGTGTTAACTGAAACAGACATCAGAGGGGAGCTGTAACTGTGTGTGTTGAAAAGTTCTGGCAGTAAATCAGCACCATACTGGGACTTTGGGCGCACCATTACGTGCTGTCAGGTGCAGTTCCACACATGGTTGGATACTCTGTACTGAAGCGACCTCTATACTGCAAGTTGTCTAGTTCGTTTTTTATTTATGTTTCATGTTTATGTACACTTAAAATTTGCGTATCTTACATACAACCCATCTATGAGGGTGTGTTCATGTTGCCTTGCTCTGTTCTTCCATTCTGTGCTTGCTGTGAGCTACTGAGCCCCTGCGCTAACTTGCTTTCTGGTTTTATCCAAGTCTCCTTAGGAATTCTAGCCATTAATGAAGCAGTAGATCGTGGTGACGTTAGCCAGACCCTGAGTGCCTTGCGTTCACCTGATGTTGGGCTGTACGGAGTCACTCCAGAATGTGCTGAGACGTACCAGCAAGAATTGTCTGAAGTTAAGAAAAGGGCAGCAGGTACACCTTAAGTAGCTAACTATTAGTGAAATAGACACAAGATTATTGTACATGGAATTGGAACTAGAGGTAAAAAAGCCCCTGGAAAAAAATCCTGTGTTGTAGATAGCAGCTGTGGATGCTTTGTGAAATAAGGGGTTTTTTTTAAAAAAAAGAATATGAGTAGTATAATGTTCTCCACTTGTACAATGTGTTGTGTTTAGGTAGCTCTCATATGAGGTCATTAGGGACTCAGAAACATTCCTTTCCTTGTTTGGAGAAAGAATAATCTGTAAAGGAAATTTCCTGGTTGTAAAATTTGTATGTGTGAAAGGTAAGACACTTGTCAGTGTTTCAGACTTCTAATTGCAGTTTCTGCTCTTAGGGGGCAATGGCAGTGAGTGGGTGAAACACTGGGTGAGAGGAGGCTATCATTATTATCATAACCTGCGGACCAAAGAGGGAGGATGGGATGAACCAGCAGAATTTGTGCAAAATGACACTCAGCTGTCACGGGAAGAGATACAGGTAGAGTAATAGATTAACACATGCTCCTTCTCTCAAAAGTTGACGTTCTCACCATTCCCACCCTTAATGCAGCTCTAAGATAGAATGCTTCAATGCCATAGTCATGTTAACACGCTTAGTAACTCATTTGATTTGCTGGGCATCATCAGATTGTGTGTGTCACTACTCCTTGTCCTATTTCATGAAAATTTATCCTGTCACTAAGAGAGTACAGGACTGTGATGTCACTGTTTTTTGAGACAACTTTGGAGTTTCTTGTAAGCACAGTGTGGAAAGCTGATGTAACATCCTTTTTCTTGTATTTCCATTTCCTTTTTCTGGCTTCTCTTCCTATCATAACATTAAATCAGAGCACCATATCTGGAGTCACTGCAGCATACAACCGAGAACAGTTGTGGCTTGCAAATGAGAACCTGATTATGAAACTTCAGGCTTGCTGTCGAGGGTATCTTGTTCGCCAGGAATTCAACTCAAGAATGAATTTTTTGAAGAAGCAAGTCCCAGCAATCACTTGCATTCAGGTAGTGATACCCTTTAATTCTATTTGGAACTTGTACTCTGCAGTTGTTTTCTGTACACAAGCTTATTAACAGTTTTTGTTCAATTCAAGTAGTTACAGCACACAATTGTCTTTGCCTCATATTGTAACTTATCTAAAAACATTTCCTTCTCCAGTGAGTTTTGGTATATTATTTGCTTTTAGGTGTCATATATAATCAATCCAGTAATCATATAGAATTGGAGAGAGAAAAAGTTACTTGAGGAAGCTTTAACAGTTATTTTTTTACGTGTTTCAATGTTTTGGGAGTAAGGAAATACGAAGTGTGTTCTATGTGTTGATGGTGACAGTACCATGAGATGCATTGCTGCTGTGATTCATCATGAATTAAAGAGAAACAACATGGTCTTCAGTATTCTTGCTTCTCTTCAAATTTGTCCAGGGATTTGGAGGATAGTTGGATAATTCAGCATGAAATCAGGTGCATTTACAGGACAGCCACAAAAAAATTCTTCTGTGATGTTGTAACTGAATTATGTGCAAATGCAACAGTTGCTTTGCACCCTATTACCATTTTATTATTTCAGCAGTATATATCCAATTGTTTCTGCCTAAGTAGCAGATACTCTGCCTGTATATTTAACAAAACCTCCACACCCACTCCCAGCTCATTAAAATAACACAATCTCCCTTTAAGTGTAGTACAACCCCTTGCCTGACTTCTCTTCCCAAGTGTGAATGGCAGTGGATCTGCTGGGAAAGCTTAAACTGTTACACCATTGTTCTCAGCAGCAGCAGCTAACACATGATCCTCATGTAGAACAGTTTCTGTCAACTTGACTGTTTCACTGTATCCTTGACCCCTAATTGTGTTTCAGAAGGCCCAGGCTCTTCATGGTGTAATTTCAAGTCTCTCATGATTACATTTGGAAAATAGTTAATGCCTCACACAGTATCTCTTGATAAGACAAGCGTGTCTCCTTCATGTTTCATTTAGCCAAAAGGGCAGTTGGAAGCTGAGGAACCCAAAGAAGCTCAGATTTGTAATGACTTCTGTTCAATTAGAAAAGTAAAGTGAATGTGCCTGTTTTGTTTTCAGTCTCAATGGCGTGGCTACAAGCAAAGGAAGGCATATCAAACCCGTTTGGATTACCTACGTGCACAAAAGGACCAAGTAGTAAAGGTAGTGCAGGTTCTCTGCTTACTGTTTTGGTAAGCCTTTGGGGTAGTGAACTTCATAGATAAGTTTTCGATCTGAGTGTTTTGGTTACCCTTCAATAGATTCAGTCAATGACCAGGATGTATCAAGCCAGAAGACGTTACAGAGATCGTCTGCAGTATTTCAGAAACCACGTAAGAGGCTATCTTGTTAAATATATTGTGTACCTGACATTGGTACTCTTTCCAGAATGATGTCAAGTGCTTTTTTGTTTCTTAAATCCTAGATAAATGATGTCGTAAAAATTCAAGCCTTTATTCGAGCAAACAAAGCCCGAGAAGACTACAAAACCCTCAGTAAGTATTGCCAAGAGGATAAAACTGCTGTGGCTCAAATCTCTGTTTGTGAGGGATCATAGATTCATAGAAGAGATTCCCCAACTCTCTCTGCCTGTCTCCATAGGAGAGATGCTTTAGCCCATGATCATCTTTGTAGCCCTCCTCTGGGCTTGGCCCTGCAGCTCCACATCCTTCTTACTATATTGGAGGCCCCAGAGCTGAACACAATTCTTCAGATGGGGTTTCATTAGAGTAGAGTAGAGTAGAGGAGGAGAATCACCTGCCTTGACCTCCTGACCACACTGCTTTTGAGGCAGCCCAGGATGCAGTTGGCTTTCTGTGCTGCAAGTGCACATTGCTGGGTCATGTCAAGCTCCTTGTCAACCAATATGATATTGGCTGTGTGATCTATAACATCAAGACAGTTTTGAGGAGCAGTCAGGATGAAGTTGATAGGGAAGTGCAGGGTGTAGGTAGTTCTTGAGGCTGAAGGAAAAGATGATTCTAGCTGCCTTTTTTTTTTTTCCCCTGCTGAAAAATAGAACTGTAGCTTTGCAGTTAGCTCTGACAGTGTGTACTACCCTATGCTAATACTGACTTTGTTCTTGATTTAGTTCTCTTACAATTTTCTCAAAACAGGAGAATCAAAATGTCTGAAGCTGGTTAGACGAGATGGTACTAATTTGACTCTGGGTACTCCTTGATGTGCTGTTTAAACATAGATAAGGCATATATTTACTTCTGTTTGCCATCCCCTAGTGTTGTCTATTTTCTTTCCTGTTTTTAGTTAATGCTGAAAATCCACCTATGGCTGTGGTTCGGAAATTTGTCCACTTGCTTGATCAGAGTGACCAGGATTTTCAGGAGGAGCTTGAGCTAATGAAACTCCGTGAAGAAGTTGTAACCTTGATCCGATCCAATCAGCAACTGGAAAATGACCTCAATCTCATGGACATCAAAATTGGTTTGCTAGTGAAAAACAAAATTACATTGCAGGTAAGAAATGTGTTGTTGGGAGACTAGCTACACATAGAATTGAGCCCAGTGGTAGTTGGCATGGAGAGCTCCTGGCCTCAGATGTTGGTTGCTCAGACCCAGTGGAAAACATTTCCCCTGACTTAGTTTTTACTTCCAGTATGTTCTTAGTTAATTCCACTGATTTAGTATGTATCCCTAGAAAGAAAACTGTAGGAGGAGAAGAAACAAGTCCTGAAGGTAAAAAAGGCAACAAGACTATCTTGAGCTAACAAATGCAACAGGTTTTGTATTGACAGGCTTTGAGACTCTTTTTTGTTGCTCCTTTGGGGTTAAACAAGTCACACTGTTTACAAGCTACAAGCTTTCAGCCAAGGGGGTGATTCTGTAATTTTGGAGGCAGGAGACACGCTTGTGTGGCTTGGTTGCTTGTTGGTTAAAGGAAGTGCCCTCTATCTAAGCTTGGCTGGTGTGATTCATTTCCAAAAAAGCAAAAAAAAAGGGCTCTTGCTGATACAGCATTGTCTTTTCTTCAAGCTGAAGTACTGGTCAACTTTTCATGTGGTCCTGAATTCATTACACTAGGCTTCTCTGAGTGCAAAACCTCAATTGGTGTAGTGAAATTTATCTTAGAAGGAAGCTGCAGTGGTTGGGCTGATGATTGCAGTGAAAAGTGCCATTGCTGTCAGAGTATGTGGAGGTAGTGAGCTAGGTGAATATGGAACAATATTTGTAAACCGTAAGCCCAGTTTAAAAAAGGAAAACATTTCCAAGTGTCTTCAGAATGCTACCAGCTCTGATGGTAATTGCTGCCAAGAGTGACTAACCCTTCTAGGGTTTCAGACAAATTCACAAAGTCAGGAACAAAGCAGAACATATACTTCCAGTTGGAGAAACTGCTGCCATAGCAAACAATGCTTCACTTTTATAGCCCCAGGCATTCCTTGACCCTGCATTTCCACATCCAAGAGAACTAGCTCTCAGATGCAACTGTTTTCCAGCATTTCTTGTTTGAAATCTGTACCTTTTCTTTCTTTCCAGGATGTTGTTTCTCATAGCAAAAAACTTACCAAGAAGAACAAGGAACAGCTCTCTGACATGATGATGCTGAACAAACAAAGGGGAGGTTTGAAAGCATTGAGCAAAGAAAAGAGAGAAAAGTTGGAAGCCTATCAGCATTTGTTCTACCTACTTCAGGTAAGCAACTTCTTACACTGCTCGGTAACCTTTTGTCATAGAAGGTGATATGTCTTAGCCCAGTCTTTGCTTGTGCACTGTAGTTGTCATAGAAGCAGTAAGGTTGGAAAAGACCTTTAAAATCAAGTCCAGCTAGCAACTGTTTTGAGCCACCTTAGTTTTTTAGCAGCACCAGCGGGGACATGTACACTAAGTAATTTTTCTTGTTGTTGTAGACTAACCCAACCTACTTGGCCAAGCTGATTTTTCAGATGCCTCAAAACAAATCCACAAAATTCATGGATTCTGTCATCTTCACGCTGTATAACTATGCATCCAATCAAAGAGAGGAATACCTGTTGTTGCGACTTTTCCAAACAGCACTGCAGGAAGAGATCAAGTATGTGGTAGCATACGGCACATTCTTGCTGTTGAATCAGTTTTGGCAGTTCCTGAAAATGAGGCACATTTTCATGTGAAGTCTAGTGCTTATATGCAGATAATGCTAATCTGTCCCTTCACTGTCCTTTTCCCATTTCATATCAATTAATGTAGTCTATCAAAAAAGAATCAAGTATGTCGATAGAAGATGAAGGCTTTTCACTTGAATCAAGATTTCACTGCTCAACAGGGCAGATACTTCTGATCTGATGCAAAGTCATTCTAAAATTTAGTCTAATCTCAATTCTCCAGTGTCTGATTATAAATATGTCCAACAAAGTGCAAACTCAGGCTTAGCCAGGAAGAGAGCTAAATCTAAGCTGTCTGGATTTCCAAAAACTAATGAGGAGTCTGAAATCTCTGTTGTTCAGCATTTCTATTTCCTGTCAGTGTTAGAAACTCTGGCTGTCCTCAGACATGTTTTGTTGGATTGGTTAGGCCTTCGGAGCTCAGTGTTACATGACTTACATGACTGTAACTCAAAGTGTCAGTTTGAGTTACATGACTTTACAATGCAGAGTGGCCCAACTTGCTGTGAGGAAGAATATGCAATGACTTTTTAAGGAACTACCCTCAAGCATTTTTGGGAATGTTTTTTAAGCATGCAGATGGCCTGAAACAAATAACAACTTCTAAAAAACATGTGTGTCTCCCCCCACCACCCCACCCCCAAGGTTATGCTTGGAACAATAGTCCAGGGAAGCGTAGGCAGTGACAGAGTTATGCATACCTAAAATTTCATATGGATTCTTTCTTCTTCAGATCAAAAGTAGACCAGATACATGAAATTGTGACTGGGAATCCTACTGTTATTAAAATGGTGGTAAGTTTCAATCGTGGTGCCCGTGGTCAGAATGCCCTGAGGCAGATCCTTGCACCAGTTGTGAAGGAAATCATCGATGACAAGTCACTTAATATCAAAACTGATCCTGTGGATATTTACAAGTCTTGGGTTAACCAGATGGAATCTCAAACTGGAGAGGCCAGGTATGGGACCTGTTAATACTGTATTTTTCTAAACGTTGCTTGGCATTGCTCAGTCATTCAAAACTTGCATCCTTGGCTCCACTGCATGCATCTGTCCAACTGTCTTGTCAAGACAACTTTCATCTGAGAGTTCTAAAGTTCTTACTCTGGCTGTGGTGCTGAGAGTATTGAACAGGAATGTCATAAAATTATGGAAAAAGAAATGCTCTTTGGTATTTTCCTATGTTAACTTGATAGTTAACTATGAGATGCCCTCTAACCTAAAATGATGTATTGTAAGAAAATGTACGTGGGAATTGTTTCCATGTCAGTCCCTGTTCATGTCATGCTTGGCCTGTGCAAACACGTACTTCTTCTCAAGCACACAAAGTCGCTCTTGCTGGCAGGAAGCATCACATTGCATTTAATTCTCCTTGGTCCTAACATCTTTCTAATTAATATCAGCCATTGATGATAATTGTATTCAGCTATGTGATTTTGTGTCATTCTGGTTTCTTTTTCTTCAGTGGTTGTGATTTGCTAGAACTTGAGGATTTTGTTGTGTTATTGGGGTTTTTTAACGCATTAAAAAAAAAAGCAAAAGCCCTACTGATGAATGACTTCCTCCATATCTAAAGCAGTCGTATACCTTTGCACACTTTATGAAAAATTCTGGGTATGGTAAAAATGGAAGTGATGATGTGTATTCAGATTCTTCTCTATACATGAGATTTAGGATACACCTTTATGAATTACCAGCTTCATTTGTCTGTGTTCACTGGAATACTATGCAACAGTTTCAGCTGATTGAAAAAAGGATAACTATTCCTTCAGCAGCATGTTATATTGATTTTATGGATGCTGCTCTGCTTGTGTCCAAGTTTTCATCATCTTAATACTCAAATGTGTAGCTTTCATTTTCACCAATTCGCAGTCTGAAGTACCACTATGTATAATGGATGGTGCTTTTTTTGCCCCGTGTGCATGCTGTAAAAAAGATTCAATTTTGAGTTAGCCAGGTCTTTCTCTCAGTGGCCAGTGCAAGGGAAAGTAAAGGAAGTAAAAGCAAAAGAATTTCAGTTCTGACGGTGCCAAACAGGTTAATTAAAAGCAGTGAATAGTTTTTTGCAGCGAAGTGAATATAAGTTTCTGGTTTTGGCAGTGAATGTTTCTGTGTCAGGCTATACATTCTTGAAGTGTACTAGCCTGAGTAATACTCTCCTTTATATGTCTGACTTTTTCAAATAGCAAACTGCCATATGATGTTACTCCTGAGCAAGCCCTAAGTCATGAAGAGGTGAGGACGCGCCTGGATGCCTCAATCAGAAACATGAGGACAGTGACAGACAAGTTCCTATCTGCCATTATTAGTTCAGTGGACAAAATCCCGTGAGTCTGATGCACCACTGTTATCCCTGAGAAGTTGCTGGTGTCTTCATGCTTGCAGCAGTCTTATTTGACCTTTTCTTTCTCTCAGGTATGGAATGCGTTTCATTGCCAAGGTCCTAAAAGACTCCCTGCATGAGAAGTTTCCTGATGCTGGTGAGGATGAGCTTCTGAAGGTGAGGATCTATACACCTTTGTGAGTAATTGTCAGCCAAATTGGCTGTGGTGAGCTCATCTCATTCTTCTCTCTTGTTAGGTGTATGTGTGGAGACGAGCACATGTAAACCTATTCATTTACCTCTACAGATAGAAAATATTTCACATCAGGCTATTGACATCAGCTTCATACACATCGCTTGAGATGTAATACATTGTTTAGAAGGAAGTATCCTGATGCTTCTGTTTTGTTTTTAGTATCTTGGGCATTTGGACCTTTAGGTTTCTTGACCTGGGGTTTACTGTTGCTCCTAGAAAATAAACCTTGGGTTAACTACTGTGGTCACTGGCTGCTGCTCCTTCCTTAAAGAGACAAGTTAAAAAGTCTGTGTGCCAAATTCCTAATGCCCCATCTGGAACACACTGGGATATTTTGACGGCAATATGTAGAATCGCTTCCCATGATGCCTGGTCAGTTTTGTATTTTGCATTTCAGTTGGATTGGAGAACTAAAAGGATCCTAATATTAGTTGGTCTTAGATGACTACAGCATCGGGGTTTTTGTTGAAATTTCTTTGGTTTTGTGGCTTCTGGGAAATTCTGAATTTATGCCCATGAATGCTTTACTTTTTAGTACAATATAGTTTGGTTATTAGAATACTTGACAATGTCTCTTTAAGCTTCTCTGCCTCTGCTTCATTACAAAATAATTACCAATCTGAATGCTGTTTTCTTCTCTCTTCTAGTTCTGTGCTTTCCCATTCTGAGACATCGGTTCTTTCTATGCAGGTGAATTAATTTCTTCCATCTGTAAATTTAGGTGGAAAACTGCAGGTTTTGTTAATCCTCATGGAAATAATGTAACTGTCCACATGAAAGTCAAAACTGCAGTTGCGTGCAATACCTACCTGTAGATTTTTTTTTTAGCAACTGAAGATACTCATATAACATACTGTTCTTTTTGCCCCACAAGTTCAAATGTCATTAATTAAATTTCTTTCATGGATGTTTTTTTCTTTTTACTGGCAGTAAACAGACTGTTAATAGTCAGCAGACTGTTAACATCCCACAGCATAATTTGTGAGAGTACAGCAGAGGCTTGCATAAAACACTTGTCCAAACATGGCCTGACTGAAACCAGTTATTAATTTCTGGGACTTACCAATGGCTAGGTTTTTTCTCTGTGTTTTCACCTGTTTGTTCAGACCCCAATCTCTTCCATGCATTTTAGTCACATGAAAAGCAGGTGAAGCCAAGGTTCAGTGACCTGGCCTTCTGCAAATGAGCATGTGGTGAGAGAGCTTTTGCTTTAAATCAGCATGGTGAGTTAATACCTTTCCTTGCTAGAATTACTTTTGGCAAAATATCCAGCACGGGGTAGAAGAATATTGTGAGCATATGGATAATGTGATAATCTCTATTTGTAGTTCTTTGAAATATACTGCTGCTCACATTTGACTAGGTAAATTGGATTTTCAAAGCATCCGATGCCATTTGTTTTCTCTACTTCTGATTTTCTTACTTCTGGATTAAATGGTTTCTCACTAACTAGGGGTCTGTGCCTGAATATCTTGCTGGGTTATAGAAGAAGGCTTTTATTCTGAAAGAGAGAAGGGCTTTGGACAAGAAATGGAAAAACATTTCCTCAATTTACCTTCTTGGTGTGCCATTCTTCCTCCCTATTTTTTCTTTATCAGAGATGGCAGCCAGTGCTTTATGCTTCTTTACAAATTGGCTCTTGTTCCACCCTGAAACTTCATTATCAGATTCCTCTGTATCGTGGTCATTCTGCCCTCTGTTAGGCTAATTCAGTTGCATTTAATTCTCCTGACAGACTCTCTCATGCTCATATCAGTAGTTCATTGGTAACTTATAGTATCTCTTATCTGTACATTTTTGTAAGTTGGAGTTCTAAATCTTTACGCATAGGAATATCTGCTGCTGTATTGTCCTGTGACTGATGGTGCTCAGGCTTTCCTCTGTGTTGACTGCCCTATTGCATCTTTATGATATTGGTTTTTTTTTAACGCTGTAGATCTTTTGGGATGGTGTGTGCTTCTGTACAGCAGAACCTTTGTGTTGGAAAGAGGCTTACAAGAAAATAATTTATCTAAACACAGAGTAGTTTCAATAAAATTTGGTTGGGTCCTGAACTTTTGTTTATTGATACATTTCTTCTTTCTTTCCCAGATTGTTGGCAACTTACTCTATTATCGCTACATGAATCCAGCCATTGTTGCACCAGATGCATTTGACATCATTGACCTTTCAGCTGGAGGTCAGCTGACAACAGATCAACGCAGAAACCTTGGTTCCATTGCAAAGATGTTACAGCATGCTGCATCCAATAAGATGTTCATGGGAGACAATGCTCATCTAAGCATCATTAATGAATATCTGTTGCAGTCATACCAGAAATTCAGGTAGAAGACCGTAGCTAATTAATTGGGAAGTTTGTCGAAGGGTAACATTGCAAGTAAAAGGGGAAAACAGTAAATTTAGAATATGGAAAATTCTGTCTCTGTCAAATATGCAGTCTATTTAAAATAAAAGAGATTTCAGTCCCGACTGCCACGAGCATCAGTGACAAGGGCAGATAAAATATGTACCTGGGATTTATGAACAATGGATTGTATGTTCATGAGATTGCAAAGTCAAGAGTTTCAAGTGTCCAAAATAAAGGTAGCTTTTGCACATACTTATTACAGTACTTTGGACGGGACATACATTCTTCTGTCCTATGTGAACCCTGGTTGCATATGAAAATCTAGTGGTGATCAGGAATAAAGCAGGTTGGCATTTAGCTATTCATGTAGTTGAAGTAGGCTTTTGTTCAAGAATTGTGATATCTCCTGTATTTTGGAAAAAGGGTAACCAGAGGTAGTTGGGGGCAAAGGATGATAATGCAGTCGAGGCAGGAGAATGAGGTCACTGAAGGCAGTTCTGTCAGTTTTGAAAATGAGCAAATGTCAACATGGCCAGTATCAATGAATGAATTTACTAGGTTGCTTCTGATGTGTTAAACTAAAGCTGCACATTGTAGTATGCCATAGTGTACCATAGTTTAAAGGGGAGAGTCTATGCTTGAAATTGTCATAGGGAAATTGTCATACATTAAATTGTAATACTCTTGACATATCTCAGAGTCATACTGAGTGTTCTCTCCTTCTTTGTTCTGAAGACGTTTTTTTCAGGCTGCCTGTGAGGTTCCCGAATTGCAGGATAAATTTAATATTGATGAATATTCAGACTTGGTGACTCTCACTAAACCAGTAATTTATATTTCTATTGGTGAAATCATCAATACACACACTGTAAGTATGCATTAGTCACAGTTGCTCCTTATAAGCAGTGTTTGTGAAGAAAATGCTGTTTCTGTCTGAAACACAAAGGTACCAAATACAAGGCCGACAGTTGTCATGATTGTAGTTTGTGAGAGCTTGTTGGTTTATCGAGTATAGTAGTTTAGGTATGGCTTCACTAAGTTTCTTTGGAAAGCATTTGACTATTGTCACATTATTATCACGATATTGTCAATATTGTGATATTGACACAGCTCTGAATATTGACATCACTGCTTTGGAGTTCAGTGATTTTTTTCTAAAAGATACCAGCCTAATGTAATGAAATTCTACTGTCTAGAAAAGGATATATTGTTAAAACATGATTGTTTTTTTCTATTCATCTAGTTGCTCTTAGACCATCAAGATGCAATTGCTCCTGAGCACAATGATCCAATTCATGAGCTGCTGGATGATCTCGGAGAGGTTCCTACAATTGAGTCCTTAATAGGTGGTCTAGTTTATTCTGCTAAAATAATATGTGATATTACCTGAAATGACTTAAAGTGCAGTAACGAAACAGTAAGAAATCGTCACTGGTCCTTCGGGAGGACATGCTCTAAAAAGCAGCCACAGAATTGTTGCATAATTTACTGCCCTGAAAAAAACAGGGGTTCTTTCTCTTCTCCCCACCCACCTCACCTCATCCCACTCTAGAAGTTTCTTGAAGACAGATGGATTTTGACATATTTTCTTTGTTCCATTACACTGGAGCCATTTCTCTGTTCTTGTGTCCCTGTTCCAGCTTGTTTGCAAGGATCCGTCCTTACTGGAGACCTGTAGGTATTCCTTTCAGAGTGCAGTAATAAATGTATTAAATAGCATGTGTTCCTTTAAGAGTCTTTGGCATGTGGACAGGTGATCTTCCCCAACAGACAGGTAACATATTTCCCCTCCTTTAGAGTTATTTTCCATAAGGAAAATAGAATTTTATTCTCTTCTGGTTGGGGAAGGAAGGAACTAACACTACTAATCTGTGAAACTGTTCTGGAAACCTGAGACACAGTTTACTGCTTCAGGATGTAACACATACTGGAAGGATGCACAAGTTTTTCTCCTTCATTGGTTTCTATGTTGCAGTTATTTGAAGTTTCTAGTCTAGCAGAGGGGAGGGAGGCAAACCAGGCACAGTTTTTGGAGAGGATGCTCTGAAAGCAAACACTAACCTTGAAGTTGCTTGATCAGAAAGGTTAGAATCTTCTGAAGGAGTGATTGCAAGCACATTTTCTTCCAAGCGCTGGCAAAGAACTGCAAGAGGCATTATCTGAACAAGAGAGACCATGGGTTTAGCTAGAACTTGCCCTCCTTCCCCATTTCGTTTCTCCTGTGTGCATTGTTTCACTGTGGCTAATATGTCAGATCTTTCTGCAACCCTTTATAAAATGGGAGGAAAGGTACCAACTATTGTTCTGGTGAAAGTTCATATGCAGTTAGAGCAAGAAAATTTCTTTTTGATGGGATAGCTTACTTTGTTCAAGAGATGATGATAGGCTCAGTTGCTAACAAGCTCTTTGCTCTTAGCTTGAAACATGCATTTTGATGAGGACATGGACATATGGGCATCATCACATTTTTGTTTTCTACTTTTGGCAGTTCAGCCACTCTTCTCAGTGAGATACTGAGCTAGAGTGTGGAATGCTTGTAAATCTTTAAGGCATTCAAAGTGGTGACTTTGTGGTGCTTTTCTGGCTGGTGCATTCTCTCAGATTTGTTATGAAAAAGTCTGATATTCAAGATATAGTCTGATATATTCAAGATGATGTCTTTAAAAGTTGGTTTGGGTTTTGAAGTGTCCTTTGGACAGTATAGGAAACAGTCTAGTTTCTCTGTGTCTGTTATGTAGGGAAAAATTACGAAGTCCTAACAGTCAAGAAGGTAAAGAATGTGATTTAATCTATAAACTCTCTCTGCTTGGCAGGAGAAGGCTCTGGCAATGTTAATGACCCCAACAGGGAAATGCTAGCAAAGACTGAGGTTTCTCTCACACTCACTAATAAATTTGACGTTCCTGGTGATGAGAATGCAGAGATGGATGCAAGGACAATTCTTTTGAAGTAAGTAGGAGGTAACTACCTGGTATGTTACTCAAAAGAAGGAGCAACTGGAATTTTACCAGTTAATCAGCATGTGAAAATGAGAGAATTGAGGCATAATTTAAGGAAATGTGGGGGGACTGTTACTCCAAATACACTGAGATTGTAGTCATGTCCTTTTCCATGCTGTGGCATGACTTTTAATTGATGAAGTCTAATAGCCTTTTTGAGCAGCATAGGTCTTATAACCTAAAGGAAAGAGAGCAGTGGACTGTCATTTTATCTCACCGATTAAATTCTTTCCGCAATAATAATTTTATTATTGCCAGAATCTTTATTCTGGAAAACCTTTAACTAACAGTGACTCTTGGCTGGTTTTAAGCAAATCCCTATTGCTGAGATGTACAAAGCAGTGACCTGACATTCAAATGCATGCCTACCTCCTCTTATGCATTCCTGCTCAGATGGTAGTTTGAAAAATCTTTGCTCAGCATGTACTTGGTATAGGCAGACAAATGGTCTCCCACGAGAAGATTTTGTCTCCGAAAATAACTTTAACTGGACTTCTTAAAAGATACATCAGTATTTTCCTACCCACCAGACAAAGGTGACACTGGTTTCAAACGTAAAGATTTACCAGCTGCACTGGTAGTCGTTTAAGTTGTGGATGATGAGGAAGGTGCGTATGCAATGCAGTTTGTGTGATTCCAAAAATAATTCCAGCTGGACTGCAGAGATCTATTTGGTTTTATTGTGTGGCTTAAGGACAGAAGTGCTTCGGAGTGGAAACTGACTGTGATTAAATCTCAGCTCAAATCAAGGAAATGACCCTGTCTATTGCCAGGCTGGACTTGAGATCTACCTGTCTCCCATCCCCATAAGAAAATAATTCTTCTGAGTTTTTTGATACCTGTTAAAGATCACTGAAGCATGCTTATGGGTGGATAATATTATAGAGCTTTTCTGGTTGCACAAATGGGCTGTGGCTGCTACCTGCGTTATTGTTCACTTTAAATGCAGTTTCTGTGGTCCACCTGGCAGTAGTGGGGCTACCTTCTAATATATGGGGTAGCCTCCTTGCTGTTTGAAGAAGTTTTGGGGAGCAAATTGTGCGTATTACAGAGAGGAACCTTTTGAGGAACTAGTTTCTAATAACGCACTGTCCAAGAAGTAAAGTGCTTGTCAGGGGTCTGGTCTAGTTTAGCTTATGCCTACCTGAGTGCTTATCCAGTAATAGTCCGACTTTAAATAAATCAGTAGCATTGGTATTGTTGCAGAACAGAAAAGTATTAAAGGTCTTTCTGTTTAAAATTTTTTTTCTCCTATTATCCTTGATCTCTTTGCAGCACAAAACGTTTAATTGTTGATGTAATCCGCTTCCAGCCAGGGGAGACGCTGACTGAAATTTTGGAAACTTCAGCTACCTCAGAGCAAGTATGATGTTGTTTGTCTGTGCTGGTTTTAGACTTGGAAATCATCATCTATCTAGATATATGTGGGATTCTCTGTTTAGGTATTGCAGTGACGCTGTCTCCACTGATGATGGAGCGGGGTGTTATCATAATCAGGAGGGTGTACATTGGAAATAAATTGTACGTGTGAATCTTACTCCTGCAGCAGTTGCTAGAAACTGTTTATGTAGAAGACCACTCTAGATGATAAGTAGACTTCTCCTGGTCCCCATGTGTAGAATGTGTTCATCAAAATGTCATCATCGAATCATTCGAATCGGTACGGGAATCACCAAACAAAACTCTTAATCCTGTGTTATGCCAGAGATCAGACAATCTGTTTCTGCTACTTTTTGTCTTCTTGTAATTGATTTGCTTATGAACTCGCAGGTTTTTGTTTTCTTCTAGGAAGCAGAGCATCATAGAGCTATGCAGAAACGGGCCATTCGTGATGCTAAAACTCCTGATAAGATGAAAAAATCTGTCTCTGTAAAGGAAGATGGCAACTTGAATCTCCAAGAAAAAAAAGAAAAAATCAAGGCAGGCCTGAAGAAGTTGACAGAACTGGGGCCAGTGAATGCCAAAAATAAATACCAGGAACTAATCAATGACATTGCGAAGGTATACCATTTGATGGTTTCCTAATAATGATAGTTTTCCCAGTTTCCAGCTTTGTGAAACTGGCATGAGTTTTCAGAAAGAGAGTAAAGTTTTAGTAGCTAATTTATGGAGAAAAATCATGCCTTTTGTTGCAGCATTTCCACCTCTTGGCATGTGGAAAGTCCTTTAATTTTATACAGTGTTTCTGTTCTCTCAAACAACTGCGTTGCCTGGTTCTCAGGTACTTTAAGAAAAAACTTAATAGCTTGGAAGGGAGGTCCTGACGTGTGATGTGTTTTTTTGCTCCATTTCACTAATTCAAGTAGTGCCTCTACAAGCTTAGTCACACAAAGAAGTTTTGCTCATAACTCTAAGACATCCTAATTGTTATTTTGATTTAAATGTGCCTGTTAAAGAATCCCTAAATGATGAGGGGAGTTGCTATGAAAAACTTACAAAAGAGATCCAGTACTGTTGTATATTGCTACAGTGACAATATATTTTACATCACATTGTTTACTGAAAAACTATTTGGGAAATGTTACGTAAGTAAACCAACTAAATAATCACTTTTAGGGATTTGATAAGAATTAATTGTACTATAGATAATACGTGTCACAAATTAAAGTATCAGTCAATGAATGTAGTGTTTTCTTGTTGAGATATTAAGGCAAGTGATGCTTAAAGGCTGACTAACAAAGAAAAATAATGGAGTGTGTGTGCTGCTCGATTTGTAAGATACTTTCCAGTGCTGGCAGAATTGCTGCTTTTATATCATGGGCTTTCAGTGCCCACTCTAGTATCACAACTAGAACAGAACTGAAGTTTGAGAAAGCCACAGAAGGTGCAACTTGTAGAGTTGGTTAGTTCCACAAATAGTCATAACAGAGAAAAAGCTGTGACACTTAAACTGGGGCAAGTGCAAATGAGTGCTCAAGCCTTGCATTGAAGCAAAATCAAATTGTGTGTTTCAAGTACTCAGTGGCTCTGGGACTGAGCACCTGGAGAGCTCAAATCACTGTTAAGTCTCTGCCTGTCTTTCTTTGTGCTGTAGGATATCAGAAATCAGCGTAGATACC
Source organism: Molothrus ater (assembly GCF_012460135.2). Taxonomy (NCBI): domain Eukaryota; kingdom Metazoa; phylum Chordata; class Aves; order Passeriformes; family Icteridae; genus Molothrus; species Molothrus ater. The sequence continues at coordinate 20,570,726 of NC_050490.2, forward strand.
GTCAAAGAAGAAAGGCAGAGCTAGTGAAGCTGCAGCAGACATACAGTGCCTTGAACTCCAAAGCTACTTTTTATGGAGAACAAGTAGATTATTACAAAAGTTACATAAAGACCTGCTTGGATAACTTGGCCAGCAAGGGCAAGTAAGTATCTTGGAACCGTAGAACCATAAAATGGTTTGGTTTTGAGGGGACCTTTAAAGACAATCTGGTTCCCACCGCCCTGCCGTGGGCAGGTACACCTTGCACTAGATCGGGTTGCTCCAAGCCCCATCCAGCCTGGGCTGGAACAGTTCTGGGATGGGTTAGCCACAGCTTCCCAGGGCAACTTGTCCCAGGGCCTTACCACCCTCACAGGAAGCTGTTGACTGCAATTCTTTGAGTGTGACCATCCAGTTGATCCTTATCCATCAAGTGGTCCATCTATCAAATCCCTTTTTCTTCAGTTTAGACACAAGGATGTTGTGTGGAACATTGTTGAATGCTTTTCCACAAATACAGGTAGATGATTGTCAGTCAGAAATGGAGAAGAAGTTAGAAACCTCATCCAGAAATGGTGTATTAACCCCGTTGTAGCAGATCACCAAATTGGCCAGGCACCTGAGTGAAGGTATATTGGCTGTCACCAATTACCTCCTTGTTTCTCATGTATCTTAGCACAGTTTCCAGGAGGACCTTGCCAGTCACAGAAGTGAGACAGATTGTGTCTTCCTTATTTTCCCTCTCCAGTTGATAGGAGCTTGACTGGAATGCCACGTTTCCTCATACATGATGGATAGTGGCTTAGCCACTTCTTCCACTGGTTCCCTGAGGACCCATCTCATCAGACACATCTCATCAGGGTCCATGGACTTCCACACCTTCAGATTCCTTAGATGGTCTTGAACCTCATGACCTGCAGCAGGTGGTTCCACGGCCCTAGAGGTGCTTCTTACAAGAAAGCATGTGTTGCTAAGAAGAACCATAATACTATCTGCTCAAAGCTCCTTGTCCAAGCTCTTTCCCACAGCAATAGTCTTAGCAAAAGGGTCTCAGCAGCAGTAAGAAAATACAGGGTGAGGTCCTTGCCATGAATGATGTCAAAAAGACAATCTTGAAAGACTTTTTGGTCCCTTTGGGAGAAGAGAGTGCAGAGAGTCCAGTGGTACGAAGGTTGTTGTCCACATAGGCACTTGCTGCTCAGTCAGTCTGTCCTGTTATCCTTATTAGAATGAAATAACATAGTTACCTACAAGGAAACCCTTGATCACAAATTGTCCCCATTTCTATGCCAAATGAAGTCAGCTGTTATAGTGCTAGACAAATCAGATTTTCTGGGGGGGGGGAGAAAAGTTGTCTTCTCCAGTCAGATGTGAGAATGTGAACCCTTTTTGTTTGCAGAATGAAAATACAAGCAAGTTTCTGAGTAGTCTCAGCTTTTCTCCATATCAGTTGTCATTAGACCCCATTTTGCTTAATGAGAGATGGTATTGCTTTTTATGAAGTACCATATCCTTATGTTTTGGGTGGAATTTTTTTGGTTTTGTTTTTTTGGTTGGTTTTTGTTTACTTTGATATTATTATTATTATTATTATTATTATTATTATTATTATTATTATTATTATTATTATTATTATTATTATTATTATTATTATTATCATCATCATCATCATCATTATTATTATTATGCTTAAATGTCATTGGTAAATAGTAGAAAATTAAGGATCTGATCTGGGCTACAAGTGCTTTGTAGGTAAACTGACTAGTAGAAGTACATAGTTATCTATCATTAGTCACAGTTCTTTAGCTGCACTGATTCTATCCCCTCTTTCAAATAGGATTGAAAATTTGCTGCAGTGTCTTTACTTGTGACCTTCTAATTTGTTTGGTTTGTCTTTTTTTCCCCAGAGTCTCCAAGAAACCTCGAGAGATGAAAGGCAAAAACAGTAAAAAGATTTCTCTGAAATACACAGCTGCTCGACTTCATGAGAAGGGAGTGCTTTTAGAGATTGAGGACCTGCAAGGTAACCAGTGAGTATCTATTATTTAAAACTCTTTGAGGCTAAATAACCTTTTTGGAGGAAAAGGAAAATAGGTATGCTGAATTCCTGTCTTTTTCTTAGAACTAGTCTAGGTGCTGATAGTTGAGGACCAGAAATTTTGAGATCTATTTGAGACTGTGTGACATTGTCTTGCAATTTTGTTATTTGAATTTTAGTGTTATTGGTAGACTTAGTTATTAAAGCTGGAAAAGTTGCTTTGATGACCTAGGCTGGCATCCCTAGGGCCAAGACACCTTGCATAGTGATCACTCTTCAGTTCTCTTTTTCTGGTTGGAGCAAAGCAATTCTTTGATTGAGAAGTGTAATGTGATTTAAACATGACATCGTCTTTCCCCCAACCGCTTCTCTGTCACCTCCACAGTTATGGAAGGGTACCTCCTTGGGTGAATTGTTATTATGGCTAACAGCTTCCATTGTTGAAAAGTCAGCTTTATGCTAGCTTGAGTTTTTCCAGCTGTAGTTTGCTAGCCTTGAGAAGCTGGCATGTCTTGTGTGGAGTATAGAGGAGCTGGCTGTTACTAGAATTTTTTCAACTCTGAGTCATACTTTGTACTCGGTGCACTAAATGAGGCATAAATATGCGGCACTAAAGTAGACTGCTTAGATTGTGCAAGCTAAATTAAATGACCCTCTTTCCTGCTATGCTTGTGTGAAGATAGGATTTACCGGACATAGAATCTGTTAGGCTTCTGTTCATTGTTATATTGAGTCTCTTTGGCTTGTATGGGCTGCTTTCAAATAGGGATAACAGAATAAAGAATTAAGAAGAGAATTTTTAAAAGTTTATCTTCAGGTTTCATCTCATATATTCCTTCCCTGTGATTTTTCATTTCTCAATTTCATAGGTTTAAAAACGTGATTTTTGAAATCAGTCCAACGGAAGAAGTAGGAGATTTTGAGGTTAAAGCAAAATTCATGGGTGTACAGATGGAAACGTTTATGTTACATTATCAGGTAAGAACTGTCCTATTTAATAGCGTCGTGTAAGTTCCCATGCCAGTCTCTTCATCAAAATAGCAATGACACATTTTTTGCCTAAATGGTCTGAATAATGCTCTCAAAAATAACCCATTTGTTGCAGGTGAAACAGATGCAACACATACAGGGGATCCAAACTGCTTTTTGTTTATTTGCTAATGAAAGTCTGATGTTGGTCTGTGTTCTTAATTATGTGTACACATACGCACACAAAACAAAAACTTGTGTTTTCAACAATTTCCTGCTACAGAGGAGAGCTTTGGAGTCTGTGGCAGCAGTCACCCAGGCTTGTGTGTGATGGTTTCAGCCAGTCATTGTGTACTGGTATTCTTTCTGCTACCCCACACTTACCCATTTGTTTCCAGATCTTAAGTGTCCTCCTTAGGTGTCAGCCTTTACTTAGGCCACCAGAACAGGCATGCTGACTTGATGGTTCCCTGTTCTTTTTCTCATGCCAGTATTTTCACACCTAGTGTCTCTGTCCCTTTCTTTCCCCACACCCTGTCCATCTTGGTCTTCTTTAGGTTTGTTAGTTGTGGAAGCCTCAGGCCTTTCAAAACAGATTGTGTGCAGTAGCACCGTGCATTGCAGTTAGTCCGTGCCAGCTTGGCTGCTGGGATGGACAGCTGCCTCACACCTTTCGTTTGCTTTGAGGGCTCCCCTGGTATGTTCCGGTCCTAATCTGTTAGAGCTGGTCATTAACTTGTTGGTTCGTGGGGCTACCCAAGGTCACTCACTTCTCAGGCACATGGTTTGCTATACCACTATGCCTTTGTAGCACTGCCTTGCAGATAAAGCAGATGTCAGAGGACAGCACAAGGGATACAACATCACACACGTCCACCCATATGCCCACACCTACCCACCGTGTTACCTGCAGGAGTGGGATTACGGAAAGAATTTAATCGGTGAGATAAAATCAGTGCAGGTGCATTGCTGGCAAAGCAAAGTATAACTAGAAATACTGCCTACGTAAACATCTGAGAAATTGAATCGACATCATACGCATACTGACTGAGACACCATTTCTTTTTGCGCCGTAAATTGAAATGCTGTAAGTCACTTCCCTGAGATCTGTGGCCACTAAAGCTTTCAGAAAGGGACACTGTGGAATGTTGTAATGTTTCATGGGTACATGATAGAATTAGGCACACAGGAAACCTAAATGTTCTAAATGTCACAGCAACTTTATGGCTACTGTGCAAATCACAAGGCTAGAGATGGCTAGATCTGAAATTCGGGTTACTTATAATGGTCTTCTATTTCTGTTCTCTTTTGTAATTTTTTTTAAACCCACTGCTTAAAGTAATTAAGACCGTTAATGCCTTAGAATGACTACTTTTTACACAGTATAAGTGGCTCTTTAATAAGTCTCTTGCTTTTCTATCTTATGCCGTGTACTTTTTTGTTGATATTCCTTAAGATCTACTGTACTACAGGGTCTTTTATATTCTCTGTCAGCTCTTGAGGATTCTTCACTCATTAAGATGCTCTCTTTGGCAGGATCTCTTGCAGCTGCAGTATGAAGGTGTTGCTGTCATGAAGTTGTTCAACAGAGCAAAAGTGAACGTCAATCTTCTGATCTTTCTTCTGAATAAGAAATTTTATGGGAAGTAACCGACCTCTGCCAGCAAGTCTGTGAAAGGGGAGATGGATAGAAACCTGCACATACAACTTTTAATAATGTGGTGATGTATCAGTATATTCCCACTAATTGTGTACTAATTGTATCAAATGTATCATGAAGGAGGACTAAGAACCTCTTGGGAGTTGACAACCCTGATTGAGTCTGCAGGGGGGTTGGTTTCTTGTTTATTTATAATCTTCCAATTTTGAAGATCCCCTTTAAAGAGGTTATTTTAGAATGTACTTTACATGGGTTTGGCAATTCAACTAATATTAGAGTATATTTAGGCCATCTGAATGCTTAATTTGCCTAACCGTGTGCTTTATGAGGCTTGAGTTCTTGTTGCCTATGCAAAGAGAAAGCTGGCACTATATGGAGGTCTATTAGCCTCTTCCTGAGAGCCAAAAAAAGGGTTGCAGGTGGTATTTGGACTCCAGTTATTCTCAAGCAAAGATGACCAATAGAAAACATGGTTAAGGTCCAGGTTATCCGTTTGTTTGCAAGCTTGCATTGGTAGAGGTGGCAGTGGCCAGTTGACAAGATTAGAACTACTGCGGTCAGGTAATCAGTAAGCATCATAAAAAGTTACTGAGCTATTTGTGATGATGTACTACAGCCACATATAGCAGCTTAAGTGTCTCATTTTTCTCCATTTGCTTCTGTTTATCACAGTGTAGTAATTTACAGGTGCCCCCTTCAATGGAGGGACCATGGAATGTATTTACTGGGGCTTATAGATAAAAAGATTTTTGTGGAAGGGGAGAGTAGCTGAAACAATTTCTTGTGACATGTTAACTTTCAATGTTGCTTGCAAAGCATTTGAAATGTAAAATTTACTTTTTTTTCCCCAGTTTAGAGCAATGTTCTATATATCTGTGTCTGATGCAATAAATGTTAGTTTTCTTCCTTGGACAAGTCTGTAGGTAGAGCCTATCTCAAATAGATTAGCTTTTAAAAAGTTAATTTTTTCTAGCTACACTCAAATTCCATTATCTTTTATTATTTCATGGGGGCTTTGCGCTTTTTCACAGTGGTGGTGGTGCTGGCTGTTCTGTTATATCCAATAAAAATGAAGAGACTCTTACAAAATATAATTGACCTTTAAATTCATTTGCTTCAGCTGTTCCCCGTTTTTTCCTTCAGTTTTTTTAACGGACATATGTCCTGCAAATTTCAAGTTGGCCTGCTTCTTCAGGTTACTGTACAGAGTTTAAATGAACTTTTTGATCTACTCCGAGGCAAGTTCTTTCAGCTTATGTCTTTTTTTCTCATGAAAGACACTCCTACTATTTGGAATGTCTTTGCCACTGAGTATAACTTTTCTGTAGTTCTCTTGGAAAGAAATAAGTAAACTTGCTGGTGTTTAGACTGTATTTAAACATACTCTAGTACTGGTGTATGTGTGGTCCAACCCGATAACAAAAACTGCTTACCGAGCCCAAGAAAGATGGAGAACATCAACCATTTAGCTTTCCCCTCTTGTTGTATCAGGGAGTTTATGGCCCTGCCGAGAGACATATGATAATTAATGAGTTCCAGGACGAGCTGTGACAGTAACCAGTTCTGTTCATGATTTATTGACACTCATCAGCCACACTCTCTAATAAGTCTTGGGGTTTGTTCCTGTTTTTTTCAGCCTTATATCCAACTTTCCACCCCTTCTCTCTGTCTGGTGTGTCTTTAGTGTTCCTTTCTTGTCCTGTGTGCTCCCCCTCCCATTCCCTTTCACTACTTCAATCTCTCTTGTTCTTGTTTTTCTTTCAAGAAACAAATACTCAATATTTGTTTAATAAATATTTCTCAATCCCTCTCCTCTACTTTTTGTGTCTCTCCCTCCCTGCCCGCCTCTTTATTTCTCCTCCTTTCTTCCTCTCCTTTTTCCTTTGTCCTGGATGTGACTGTATTTCTTTGTCCCTCTCACTGTCCTTTTGGCCTGTACCTGTCTGCAGCTGCGGCCCAGCCCTTCTCCCTCATTGTACCCTTCTCTTGGTAAGCCTCTGTCTTGCTGGCCATGCCTCTCTTTCTCCATTCCTCTGCTGTGCCTTGCCTGCCTTCCCCACCCCCCCCCCACCTGCACATGCCATAGTCACTTCCTCTCTCAGTCCTTCTTTCCCTCTTTGTCCCTGTAACCCTGTCCTTGCTGTGTGTGTAGCACTCTGTCTTTTTCTCTGTCCTCCTCCATGCCTCACTTGTGTTCCTTTCTATTCTCTGTGGCTCTGTGGTGCTCCTTGTGCCATTGTCCCTCACAGAATCCTTGTGTTCCGTTTGCTGTCCCTGTTCCTTTTTAATCCGTCTCTGCCATGCTACCCATCCCAGGGGTTTTTTGTTTGGCTTTTTTCTGTTAGGGATTTTTGGTTTTTTGTTTTTGTTTTGGTTTTTTTGGGTTTTTTTTTGTTTGTTTTGTTTGTTTTGTTTTTTGTTTTGTTGTTGTTTTGGGTTTTTTTCGGGGGGGGGGGGTTGGTCAATTTCATCCTGCACCCCGTTCTTCCTTCCTGTGTCCTCTCTGCTATCACTCCCTGTTTCTGCTGCTCGCCTGTGACAGCAAGGCTGGGGAGGAACTTCAACCCTTCTGGGGGCTGCCCTCCTTTCTTGGTGGAGCAGTCCCTTTCCAGAGGGATGTACATGTGGAAAGGGCTGGACTAAAGTGCCACGCTGCTGTTCAGGTCAGTTTGACTCATTCTGTGCCTTCTTTGGGGGTGAGGAAAAGGGGGTGAAGACTCAGGACTCTGATGTCATTTGGGGCACTCCAAGGTCTCTGGGAGAAGGAACCATACTGTGGTGGAGGAGCAGGTGGGTGGTGAATGAGGGGAGGTCATGCTGGGTGCTGTCCCCCAGAGGGACCCAAAGCTGCCAGAAATTTCACAGGGAGGGGTGGGTGTAGAATACTAAAACATGTCAAGTTTTTCATTTTTGTAGGTATTGGCAAAGAAAAGGAATTTATCTCTAAATTCATTTGGAAAGAAACCCTCTCTCTATCTACTCATTTGTATACAGGAATGTAGGAAACTCTTGACTAGAGATGGGTAATAGTTTTGAAAATAAAGACATAACGTTTTTATCTAGGAATGAACCAATCAAGTGCCCTGAAACCATCAGAACAGCTGCAGGGGCTGAAGGGAATAGAAAGGGTTCTCTGGCAACTTTTGCCTCAGTTCTCTGCCTGCCTCCAATGTACGTCGCAGCCCCGGCCGGAGCTCGGCGGCACTGCTGCCTCCTTGTGGACAGAGAGCGGTACTGCCGGCCCCCGACCCAGCGCGTTTTCCTTCCAGTTGTAAAACTGCAAACATCTCAGTATTCCTCTGACACCAGCGGTTCTAGGAAGTAGAGGTGTAGGTGGCCTTGGCCTCCCTTAGGCCCTCATGTCAACTTACTCTGAAACATTAGGGTGGAAGTTATTTTATCTCATGAACAGAGGTACCTTTTCCTTACAGGTGCTTGTGCTGTAGTTTGGATTCTGCTTCCTAACATTTCTAGTGTGACAGGGTTTACCATAGAGACAATCTGCCAGGAAGTAGCACTTTGGGGGCCATGGCAGTCCTGGGTGTGTATTCTGAACTCCTTCAGAATGTTAGGTTTGAAGTATTTCTTATCTCAGGAAAACAGCAGTCTTTTGCATCTGCATATCAGCTGTTGAAATTTTGGGTTCAGTTTCTTGAATCACAAATGTCATAGGATTCCTCCCAAATGGCAGCTGCCAGGAACTATGGCTCTTCTTGGTCTTGGGTTTCAGGGGCTGTTTCCAAAGTGACCTACAGACATTGGAATGAAATCTTTACTGTGTGAAAGAATCACTCTCCAAAGCATCAGCCAGGGTCTAAATATGCCATTCTGCCTTTTAAAAGTACCAACATCACAGGATTTTTCTCAGATTAAAGCTTCCATGGAGTCAGATCTCTCAAGCCTGGCCCTTGAGAACTGTGGGCCTCCTGTGAACTGGTCTTGCCAGAAGGGCTTACTGAGTTTTCCATTGTGTGAAAAGAGATCCCATTTGGAGCCTGAAGCCTCATGTTTCCTGTAGGATTTCCACTCCTAGAATTGCACACTTTGAAGGATTTCTTATAGCAGAAGTTTTCTGGGAACTAGGACTCTGGCTCGGTTTGGGTCTCGGGAATCTCAAGTGAAGTGACCTAGAGACAATAGGGCATGGAGATTTCCTTGCTGTTGAAAAGAGCTATTGTTTGCACCCAGGAGCCACGGTCTGAATGGGGGTGTCACCTCTTAAATTTGCAAATGTCACAGGATTTCTTCTCGATGAATGGTGCTAAGAACATAAGGTCTGGCTGGCTTTGGACTTAGAGGTGCCTCCTCTAAATTGGTCTTCAGACGCTAGGTTGGAACGTGTTCCTACATATGCCTAATAGCCCTTGCTATGCAGTTAATAAGCTTCAAAGTACTATGGAGTTGCTGCCCCTGCAAAGATTTTGGCAGAGCCTGGTTGTGGTGCCCCATTCCACTCCACCCCCCTTAGCAGGTGCTTATGGTTGTATGGGGAATCATCGTGGAGCATGCCAACCCAGTTCCATCCTGGGAACAGCACCTGTATTTTACCCTAAAATTTCTGTCCCATTATAGCTTCTGGTAGGATACAAATGTAACTTCTCAGTTTCCTCTGATTTTACCCCCAGTCATCTTTCCATACAAACATCGCTCCACTCTCCAGAGGATTATTGTGAGCAGATGTGAGCTCTGCTGTCCCTTTGGACTGAGAAAGACAGAGGTTTTTTCCCAAGTTCTTTTTGAACCTGTCCTGCACCTGTTACAAGTCCTCAGTCTCCTGCAATTTTGTGGGTCAGTCACGTGTAAAACAGCACAACTGGCTGGCATGCTCTGCTCATGAGGGGAGACAAGAGAAGAATCCCTCTGCTCACACCAGACCTGCAGCTGCCCAACCTCACCAAAGCACCTGAGGAGCCCCCAGGGATTGATGGTACAGAAGGGAGGTGATGGAGGACAGCACAGCAGGCAGCCTGCCCTCCATCTGGGTGTGAAGAAGGCAGGGCTGGGAACTGTCAGCAACATCCCAGCAGGTCTGGCTCATGGTGCCACCCTGAGGGCTTCCCCTGCCTTTGGGCAGTCCCAGCTGCTGCAGCTCACTTGACAGAGACTTGCGGTCTATACTATGCTTGGCTGCACTGGAGAGGATGAAGCTTAGGACAGCAATGGTTGCTTTCACATCCCCTGACTGCAGAGCTCTGTCACCTTGGGAAGGCATCTGCAGATTCATTGCTGCCCATCTCTGGAGCATGGCTCCACTGGGGGATTGTGGTAAGGACAGCAGTGCTCACCTAACTTTGCACCTGAGGTCAGCTTCAGGATCTTGTCATACTGTGGGAGAGCAGAGCTTCACAGTAAACACCAGCTAACATACTCGCTACCAGTGTTAACACTAACAATTCTTACCCAAATATTAATACTAATAACACTTACTATGCATATTATTAATGCTAGTAGAGGCTGGTAGCGTTCTTAACGCTGAGGCTTGCATGAAGAACACAAAATTAATTAATGATGCTGATTCTGCTATTGTGGTGTTGAACTACTTGGCCTCCACTGCGGTAGCCCCACACTTACCTCGATGGCCTCCCCCAGCACGTCCTGAAGCACTGGGATGCAGATCAGCTTAAGCTTCACTGATGTGATAAACAGAGTTCACTCTGTAAAATTTTTAAAAGTTTAATAAAGGATAAAAGGACAAAATAATCCAGCACTGGGATGCTTTTAGCACACAGCCGAAGAGCAGAGAAGTAGCTTAAAATCATGTTCACTATATAATACATTGCTGAGGTTACATGCATATTCATTAGCTTACACATTATTCAAACATTCCTTTGAGTTTTTGATGTTCCAGGAACTCTCTTGTTTGGTTTTAACCGCTGACTTGTCTGCAGAACATTCTGTAAATTAGGTCTACATATTTTATTTCTTCCTGTAGTTTTATCCTGTTGCTTCACACTCCCTGATAATGCCGATAAGAGTCGATAAATCCTTCCTGGATGCTTAAGCTCTTTTTGTCACTGTTATCTTATCACTTAGTAGGGGCAGTCTCGAGTTATAAGAAACAGAATAATTGCTTTGCACCATTTTCTGCGTTAGTTACATAGCAGTGTTTTAGTTTCTATTTTAACATTTTGCTAAAGCCTACGATATAATATATTTATCACACTACTATTCATATGAAATATACAGTGCATACATAAACTGGCCTATTACACCATACAAAGCAGTTAAAAGTAAGTATAAGTTGTACCATATCAGAATGCTTGTGATGCAAAAAGCTAATCTATGAATGTGAAAGCCAATATTGTTTTATCATCTATAACATCCGACAACTGTGGGGGAAAACGAGGGTGAGCAGCGGGCCCGCAGCAGGCACAGGGCGGGCAGGGGGACGCGGGGCACCTAACTTTGGCCAGGGTGATGATCTCGGCCAGTCGGGGCAGGCCAAGTCTCCGCAGAAGCGGAAGGAGTGCGGGAGAAGAGGCGCCCAGAGCCCGCAGCGGGCTCTGCAAGCCCCCCCCGCTCCCGAGCCCCCTCCTCACCTTGTCGCCGCCGCTCCCTGGTGCGCGCTGCTGTCGCAGAGTCCGCCTTTACGACCCGGAACCACTCCCGGGCTACACCCCTCCCCGCCCCGAGGGGCTCTGCGGGGGTCTTTTCGCCGGGACCTGGGCGAGAGAGGGCCGGAGGAGGGGACAGGGGGGGATCTCGCGAGCGGGACCCCCGGGCCCTTCGAGCAGCCCGGTCTCCACCCCACGCTCCCACGGGCCGCAGCCTGACGGCTCCCAAGCCTGCCAATCACGGCCCGCCTTTCTCCGTCCGCCCTGTCCAATCACAGCCGCCCTTTCAATCCGGGCGCGGTGCCGCCAATCTCAGCCCGCTCAGTCGCGGCCCGGCCCCTCAGCCTGGTCCCACTCCCCCGTACACCTGAGGAGCCGCTCCCGCCACCGCCGCTTTGGGAGCCGGCGGAGCTGTGTTCCCGCTGCCTCGGCAGGCGCTGTTGGGGCCGGGAAGGGCGGCCGGGAGCTTCCAGTTCAGGTCCTGGTCGGGATCAGGTTCTAGTCCAGGGAAACGAGCAGACGGCGGGGAGCGGGCGGACGCGGCCCCTGCAATGCCGGCGGGAGCAGCGCTTGAGGGAACTGCGGGAGGTCGCGGAGCCGAGCGCGGCGGGAATGGGCGGGCTGGGATTGGTGGGGCCGGCAGGCGCTGCCTCGGCTTGTGATTGGCTGGCTGGTCCGGCCCTGGGGCATAAATAGCGTGCGTTGAGGGGGCGTAGGCGTCAGTTCGGCGGCGGAGCTGGAGCGACGGGAGGTGTGGCTGCGCGATCGGAGGAGCGGCGCCGTGGGAGCGACGGGAGCTGCGGATGCGCGATCTGAGGAGCGGCGCTGCGCCAGGACGGGACCCCAGTGGCAGCTGATCCGGGGAGCGCTGGTGAGCACGGGCGCGACGCCTGCGGCAGCATCTGGGAGCCGGTCGTGTCCAGTTCTTTCTGCCGCGCCCTGCGCGGCTCGGGTAGCTGGCGGCTGGTGTGCGGCCTGGTGTGGCGCGGGGGGGGAACCGGCTGCTGTCACTGGGGGCCGGGAAGAAGCCGTTTCGCGGTTTCTGGATTTAAAGTATTGTTCAGAATACGAGGAATAAAGCTTGTTTTTTTTTGCATTTTTATTACTTTATTTTGTTTCTACTTACAATTATTTTCTCTTTATTGTGTTATTATTGCTTGTTTTATTACATCTTTTTGGTTTGATTTGTTTTCTTTACTAGATATCTGATGTTAATTCAGTAAGGGTTGTGGGACTGGGGCTGAAACACTATTTGTGAGATCAGTGGGGATATAAAACCCCAGGGTGTGGAATAATGATTTTGACATGAGTCAGGCCCAAAACAATGTGGAGCGGTGGAAATGCTGGGGCTAGATAAATGCCATGGGAGAAGGGCACGGAGCTGCAGCACAGGGCCTGCAGGATATGCCTGGGGGTTCCCAGCCCCTGCCCCGTGGTACCAAGCAGAGAGGCTGAGGGTGTGGGGGCTCAGAGGGGTTCCAGGGCCCAAGAACTAGCCCAAGGGTGCCTTTTGGGATGGGGGAGCAGGAGCCCGGTGGCTATTCCCAGCCCCTGGAGCTGCCTGGGAGGAAGTGAGGGGGCCTTTGTGCAGGTGCTGGGCTGAGAGCCAGAGTGAGGGAGAAGGTAGATGTTGAGCTTCAGGCCTCAAGTGTCCCCAAAGCTGGGATCCCACAGGGGTGGGTGGGACAATTTCTAGAGATATTGAAATGATGGCAGTAACTGATTTGTGACCTTACCAACAGCCCCAAGCTGCAGTGAGAAGCAGGAGCAGCTTTTAGCTACAGCCAGTAGGAAGCTGAGGAGCTGGAGCTGAGGCAGCAGAGCTGGAGGAGACAGAAATATGGTAGGGTTTGGGGTAAAACCCCTGTGGGGCTGGGAATAAGGAATGTGGAGCTGGGAGGTGAGCTGCATGGTTGGAGTTGAAATTGCTGTAAGGGCTGTGATCTAAGCTCAAACCACACACAGCTAGAGCTAAAGCAAAGATCCTGCCCTGAGAAGCAGAAGTAGCGTTATGTGGCACTGCTGTGAAGATGTTGAGCAGGAAGTGGAACAGAAGAGCTGGCAGTGTAATAAAGCTTGTGGGACTGGAGCTGAAATCACTGGGGCCAGGGTAGGGACTGCAGTGCTGCAGCATCAATCACTGCTCAAAGGGATACTCACTGTAGATCTGAGGAATAACCATAGAATGGGACACAAAATGAAAAAGCTGGAAATAGAATAATAACTGCCAAAATGGGGTGGCAATGGTGATACTGAACGTGGAGGTGAAACCCCAAAACTGCAGCCAAAGCCAAAACCCTGTTTCAACCTGAGAGCAGCTTTGCCTGGCAGAGCTGGAAAAGAGCACAGCTGGAGATGGAAGAAGAGAGCTGGCAGTGAAATAAAGGTTGTGTGTCAACAGCTGAAATCACTGGGGCTGGGAAAGGGAAACTGTGGGGTTGGGATTGAGACTGCACATGGGATGGAAACTGGAAGGCTGATATAGAGACTGTATGATTTATGTGCTAAACTCACTGCAGGCCTGTGATACGGATGCTGGGGCTGGGTATTATGACTGAAACTAGAACAGGATATGTGAAGTGGAAAAGGGGACTGCAACCTTGTGCCTGAAAGCCCCGTCGATGCCATGATATTGCGGAGATTTGTAATGGCATCTCTAGGGATCGAGCTGAAATCACTGTGGGGCTGGGATTGTGGTTGAAAATGGATAAGAAACTAAGGCTGAGAATGGGACTGTGAGCATCGAGGGGAACTTAGGCAGGGGCTGGCACAATGACAAAAGTGTTCTTGTGCTGAAATCACTGTAGGCCTGTGACATGGATGCAGGGGCAGGGGATTGTGACCGAAAGTAGAAGAGGACGTGTGGAGTGGGAAAGGGGGCTACAACCTTGCGCCTGAAAACGTGGTTGGTGGTAGAATATTGTTTGTGCCTGGGATGGAACCTCTAGAGGTGGAACTGAAATCAATGTGGGGCTGGGAAGTGGACTGTAAGGCTGTGATTTGAATGAAAACAGAAAAGGTCCTAGACCTGTGAATGGGGCTGTGGGCAATGAGATGAACTTATGCAGGAGCTGGCACAGTGACAAGGGATTGTTGGGCGGGAGGTAAAATCACTGCAGGGCTGGAATATTGCTGGTGGGGGGGTTGTGAGAGGCTCATGCGGGAGCTGAATTGTTGCCGAGGTGGAGCCAAGATCCAGATGCTGCCCTTAGAAGCTGGAGAAACACAGAGCTGGAGCTGCAAGAAGTGAGCTGGCAGTAAAATAAAGCTTGTGGGTCAAGAGCTGAAAGAGCTAAAATCACTGGGCCTGGTGCTGTCATCATTGCAGGTGTGGGATGGGGGCTGAATATGGCATAGAAACCATAGGGCTGGTACGGAGACGATAAAATAAAGCTTGTGGGTCAAGAGCTGAAAGAGCTGAAATCACTGGGCTGGTTCTGTCATCATTGCGGGACTGGGAGGGGGGTGAACATGGCATAGAAACCATAGGGCTGGCACGGAGACCTTAGTGTTCTTGCAATAAAAGCACTGTAGGCCTGTGACGTGGCTGCAGGGGCTGGGGATTGTGACTGAAACTAGAACAGAACGTGTGGAGCGGGAAAGGGGGCTGCAGCCTTGCGCCTGAAAACCCCGTCGATGGTAGAATATTGTTTGTGCCTGGGATGGAACCTCTAGAGGTGGAACTGAAATCAATGTGGGGCTGGGAAGTGGACTGTAAGGCTGTGATTTGAATGAAAACAGAAAAGGTCCTAGACCTGTGAATGGGGCTGTGGGCAATGAGATGAACTTATGCAGGAGCTGGCACAGTGACAAGGGATTGTTGGGCGGGAGGTAATATCACTGCAGGGCTGGAATATTGCTGGTGGGGGGGTTGTGAGAGGCTCGTGTGGGGGCTGAATTGTTGCCGAGCTGGAGCCAAGATCAAGATGCTGCCCTTAGAAGCTGGAGAAACACAGAGCTGGAGCTGCAAGAAGAGAGCTGGCAGTAAAATAAAGCTTGTGGGTCAAGAGCTGAAAGAGCTGAAATCACTGGGCCTGGTGCTGTCATCATTGCAGGTGTGGGATGGGGGCTGAACATGGCATAAGAACCATAGGGCTGGCATGGAGACGGTAAAATAAAGCTTGTGGGTCAAGAGCTGAAAGAGCTGAAATCACTGGGTCTGGTTCTGTCTTCATTGCAGGTGGGGAATCAGGGCTGAACACAGCATAAGAACTATAGGTCTGGCACGGAGACCTTAGTGTTCTTGCGTCAAAATCACTGTAGGCCTGTGACGTGGCTGCAGGGGCTGGGGATTGTGACTGAAACTAGAACAGAACGTGTGGAGCGGGAAAGGGGGCTGCAGCCTTGCGCCTGAAAACCCCGTCGATGGTAGAATATTGTTTGCGCCTGGGATGGAACCTCTAGAGGTGGAACTGAAATCAATGTGGGGCAGGGAAGTGGACTGTAAGGCTGTGATTTGAATGAAAACAGAAAAGGTCCTAGACCTGTGAATGGGGCTGTGGGCAATGAGATGAACTTATGCAGGAGCTGGCACAGTGACAAGGGATTGTTGGGCGGGAGGTAATATCACTGCAGGGCTGGAATATTGCTGGTGGGGGGGTTGTGAGAGGCTCGTGTGGGGGCTGAATTGTTGCCGAGCTGGAGCCAAGATCAAGATGCTGCCCTTAGAAGCTGGAGAAACACAGAGCTGGAGCTGCAAGAAGAGAGCTGGCAGTAAAATAAAGCTTGTGGGTCAAGAGCTGAAAGAGCTGAAATCACTGGGCCTGGTGCTGTCATCATTGCAGGTGTGGGATGGGGGCTGAACATGGCATAAGAACCATAGGGCTGGCATGGAGACGGTAAAATAAAGCTTGTGGGTCAAGAGCTGAAAGAGCTGAAATCACTGGGTCTGGTTCTGTCTTCATTGCAGGTGGGGAATCAGGGCTGAACACAGCATAAGAACTATAGGTCTGGCACGGAGACCTTAGTGTTCTTGCGTCAAAATCACTGTAGGCCTGTGACGTGGCTGCAGGGGCTGGGGATTGTGACTGAAACTAGAACAGAACGTGTGGAGCGGGAAAGGGGGCTGCAGCCTTGCGCCTGAAAACCCCGTCGATGGTAGAATATTGTTTGTGCCTGGGATGGAACCTCTAGAGGTGGAACTGAAATCAATGTGGGGCTGGGAAGTGGACTGTAAGGCTGTGATTTGAATGAAAACAGAAAAGGTCCTAGACCTGTGAATGGGGCTGTGGGCAATGAGATGAACTTATGCAGGAGCTGGCACAGTGACAAGGGATTGTTGGGCGGGAGGTAAAATCACTGCAGGGCTGGAATATTGCTGGTGGGCGGGTTGTGAGAGGCTCGTGCGGGAGCTGAATTGTTGCCGAGGTGGAGCCAAGATCAAGATGCTGCCCTTAGAAGCTGGAGAAACACAGAGCTGGAGCTGCAAGAAGTGAGCTGGCAGTAAAATAAAGCTTGTGGGTCAAGAGCTGAAAGAGCAAAATCACTGTAGGCCTGGTGCTGTCATCATTGCGGATCTGGGAGGGGGCTGAACATGGCATAGAAACCATAGGGCTGGCATAGAGACGGTAAAATAAAGCTTGTGGGTCAAGAGCTGAAAGAGCTGAAATCACTGGGCTGGTTCTGTCATCATTGCGGGTCTGGGAGGGGGGTGAACATGGCATAGAAACCATAGGGCTGGCACGGAGACCTTAGTGTTCTTGAGTCGAAATCACTGTAGGCCTGTGATATGGCTTCAGGGGCTGGGGATTGTGACTGAAACTAGAACAGAACGTGTGGAGCGGGAAAGGGGGCTGCAGCCTTGCGCCTGAAAACCCCGTCGATGGTAGAATATTGTTTGTGCCTGGGATGGAACCTCTAGAGGTGGAACTGAAATCAATGTGGGGCTGGGAAGTGGACTGTAAGGCTGTGATTTGAATGAAAACAGAAAAGGTCCTAGACCTGTGAATGGGGCTGTGGGCAATGAGATGAACTTATGCAGGAGCTGGCACAGTGACAAGGGATTGTTGGGCGGGAGGTAAAATCACTGCAGGGCTGGAATATTGCTGGTGGGCGGGTTGTGAGAGGCTCGTGCGGGAGCTGAATTGTTGCCGAGGTGGAGCCAAGATCAAGATGCTGCCCTTAGAAGCTGGAGAAACACAGAGCTGGAGCTGCAAGAAGTGAGCTGGCAGTAAAATAAAGCTTGTGGGTCAAGAGCTGAAAGAGCAAAATCACTGTAGGCCTGGTGCTGTCATCATTGCGGATCTGGGAGGGGGCTGAACATGGCATAGAAACCATAGGGCTGGCATAGAGACGGTAAAATAAAGCTTGTGGGTCAAGAGCTGAAAGAGCTGAAATCACTGGGCTGGTTCTGTCATCATTGCGGGTCTGGGAGGGGGGTGAACATGGCATAGAAACCATAGGGCTGGCACGGAGACCTTAGTGTTCTTGCAATAAAAGCACTGTAGGCCTGTGACGTGGCTGCAGGGGCTGGGGATTGTGACTGAAACTAGAACAGAACGTGTGGAGCGGGAAAGGGGGCTGCAGCCTTGCGCCTGAAAACCCCGTCGATGGTAGAATATTGTTTGCGCCTGGGATGGAACCTCTAGAGGTGGAACTGAAATCAATGTGGGGCAGGGAAGTGGACTGTAAGGCTGTGATTTGAATGAAAACAGAAAAGGTCCTAGACCTGTGAATGGGGCTGTGGGCAATGAGATGAACTTATGCAGGAGCTGGCACAGTGACAAGGGATTGTTGGGCGGGAGGTAATATCACTGCAGGGCTGGAATATTGCTGGTGGGGGGGTTGTGAGAGGCTCGTGTGGGGGCTGAATTGTTGCCGAGCTGGAGCCAAGATCAAGATGCTGCCCTTAGAAGCTGGAGAAACACAGAGCTGGAGCTGCAAGAAGAGAGCTGGCAGTAAAATAAAGCTTGTGGGTCAAGAGCTGAAAGAGCTGAAATCACTGGGCCTGGTGCTGTCATCATTGCAGGTGTGGGATGGGGGCTGAACATGGCATAAGAACCATAGGGCTGGCATGGAGACGGTAAAATAAAGCTTGTGGGTCAAGAGCTGAAAGAGCTGAAATCACTGGGTCTGGTTCTGTCTTCATTGCAGGTGGGGAATCAGGGCTGAACACAGCATAAGAACTATAGGTCTGGCACGGAGACCTTAGTGTTCTTGCGTCAAAATCACTGTAGGGCTGTGACGTGGCTGCAGGGGCTGGGGATTGTGACTGAAACTAGAACAGAACGTGTGGAGTGGGAAAGGGGGCTGCAGCCTTGCGCCTGAAAACCCCGTCGATGGTAGAATATTGTTTGTGCCTGGGATGGAACCTCTAGAGGTGGAACTGAAATCAATGTGGGGCTGGGAAGTGGACTGTAAGGCTGTGATTTGAATGAAAACAGAAAAGGTCCTAGACCTGTGAATGGGGCTGTGGGCAATGAGATGAACTTATGCAGGAGCTGGCACAGTGACAAGGGATTGTTGGGCGGGAGGTAAAATCACTGCAGGGCTGGAATATTGCTGGTGGGCGGGTTGTGAGAGGCTCATGCGGGAGCTGAATTGTTGCCGAGGTGGAGCCAAGATCAAGATGCTGCCCTTAGAAGCTGGAGAAACACAGAGCTGGAGCTGCAAGAAGTGAGCTGGCAGTAAAATAAAGCTTGTGGGTCAAGAGCTGAAAGAGCAAAATCACTGTAGGCCTGGTGCTGTCATCATTGCGGATCTGGGAGGGGGCTGAACATGGCATAGAAACCATAGGGCTGGCATAGAGACGGTAAAATAAAGCTTGTGGGTCAAGAGCTGAAAGAGCTGAAATCACTGGGCTGGTTCTGTCATCATTGCGGGTCTGGGAGGGGGGTGAACATGGCATAGAAACCATAGGGCTGGCACGGAGACCTTAGTGTTCTTGAGTCGAAATCACTGTAGGCCTGTGACGTGGCTGCAGGGGCAGGGGATTGTGACTGAAACTAGAACAGAACGTGTGGAGTGGGAAAGGGGGCTGCAGCCTTGCGCCTGAAAACCCCGTCGATGGTAGAATATTGTTTGCGCCTGGGATGGAACCTCTAGAGGTGGAACTGAAATCAATGTGGGGCAGGGAAGTGGACTGTAAGGCTGTGATTTGAATGAAAACAGAAAAGGTCCTAGACCTGTGAATGGGGCTGTGGGCAATGAGATGAACTTATGCAGGAGCTGGCACAGTGACAAGGGATTGTTGGGCGGGAGGTAATATCACTGCAGGGCTGGAATATTGCTGGTGGGGGGGTTGTGAGAGGCTTGTGTGGGGGCTGAATTGTTGCCGAGCTGGAGCCAAGATCAAGATGCTGCCCTTAGAAGCTGGAGAAACACAGAGCTGGAGCTGCAAGAAGAGAGCTGGCAGTAAAATAAAGCTTGTGGGTCAAGAGCTGAAAGAGCTGAATTCACTGGGCCTGGTGCTGTCATCATTGCAGGTGTGAGATGGGGGCTGAACATGGCATAAGAACCATAGGGCTGGCATGGAGACGGTAAAATAAAGCTTGTGGGTCAAGAGCTGAAAGAGCTGAAATCACTGGGTCTGGTGCTGTCTTCATTGCAGGTGGGGAATCAGGGCTGAACACAGCATAAGAACTATAGGTCTGGCACGGAGACTTTAGTGTTCTTGAGTCGAAATCCCTGTAGGCCTGTGACATGGCTGCAGGGGCTGGGGATTGTGACTGAAACTAGAACAGAACGTGTGGAGCGGGAAAGGGGGCTGCAGCCTTGCGCCTGAAAACCCCGTCGATGGTAGAATATTGTTTGTGCCTGGGATGGAACCTCTAGAGGTAGAACTGAAATCAATGTGGGGCTGGGAAGTGGACTGTAAGGCTGTGATTTGAATGAAAACAGAAAAGGTCCTAGACCTGTGAATGGGGCTGTGGGCAATGAGATGAACTTATGCAGGAGCTGGCACAGTGACAAGGGATTGTTGGGCGGGAGGTAAAATCACTGCAGGGCTGGAATATTGCTGGTGGGGGGGTTGTGAGAGGCTCATGCGGGAGCTGAATTGTTGCCGAGGTGGAGCCAAGATCCAGATGCTGCCCTTAGAAGCTGGAGAAACACAGAGCTGGAGCTGCAAGAAGTGAGCTGGCAGTAAAATAAAGCTTGTGGGTCAAGAGCTGAAAGAGCTAAAATCACTGTAGGCCTGGTGCTGTCATCATTGCAGGTGTGGGATGGGGGCTGAATATGGCATAGAAACCATAGGGCTGGTACGGAGACGATAAAATAAAGCTTGTGGGTCAAGAGCTGAAAGAGCTGAAATCACTGGGCTGGTTCTGTCATCATTGCGGGACTGGGAGGGGGGTGAACATGGCATAGAAACCATAGGGCTGGCACGGAGACCTTAGTGTTCTTGCAATAAAAGCACTGTAGGCCTGTGACGTGGCTGCAGGGGCTGGGGATTGTGACTGAAACTAGAACAGAACGTGTGGAGCGGGAAAGGGGGCTGCAGCCTTGCGCCTGAAAACCCCGTCGATGGTAGAATATTGTTTGTGCCTGGGATGGAACCTCTAGAGGTGGAACTGAAATCAATGTGGGGCTGGGAAGTGGACTGTAAGGCTGTGATTTGAATGAAAACAGAAAAGGTCCTAGACCTGTGAATGGGGCTGTGGGCAATGAGATGAACTTATGCAGGAGCTGGCACAGTGACAAGGGATTGTTGGGTGGGAGGTAAAATCACTGCAGGGCTGGAATATTGCTGGTGGGGGGGTTGT
Source organism: Molothrus ater (assembly GCF_012460135.2). Lineage (NCBI taxonomy): Eukaryota > Metazoa > Chordata > Aves > Passeriformes > Icteridae > Molothrus > Molothrus ater. The sequence goes on from NC_050490.2 coordinate 20,591,627, forward strand.
GAGAGGCTCGTGTGGGGGCTGAATTGTTGCCGAGCTGGAGCCAAGATCAAGATGCTGCCCTTAGAAGCTGGAGAAACACAGAGCTGGAGCTGCAAGAAGAGAGCTGGCAGTAAAATAAAGCTTGTGGGTCAAGAGCTGAAAGAGCTGAAATCACTGGGCCTGGTGCTGTCATCATTGCAGGTGTGGGATGGGGGCTGAACATGGCATAAGAACCATAGGGCTGGCACGGAGATGGTAAAATAAAGCTTGTGGGTCAAAAGCTGAAAGAGCTGAAATCACTGGGTCTGGTGCTGTCTTCATTGCAGGTGGGGAATCAGGGCTGAACACAGCATAAGAACTATAGGTCTGGCACGGAGACCTTAGTGTTCTTGCGTCAAAATCACTGTAGGCCTGTGACGTGGCTGCAGGGGCTGGGGATTGTGACTGAAACTAGAACAGAACGTGTGGAGCGGGAAAGGGGGCTGCAGCCTTGCGCCTGAAAACCCCGTCGATGGTAGAATATTGTTTGTGCCTGGGATGGAACCTCTAGAGGTAGAACTGAAATCAATGTGGGGCTGGGAAGTGGACTGTAAGGCTGTGATTTGAATGAAAACAGAAAAGGTCCTAGACCTGTGAATGGGGCTGTGGGCAATGAGATGAACTTATGCAGGAGCTGGCACAGTGACAAGGGATTGTTGGGCGGGAGGTAAAATCACTGCAGGGCTGGAATATTGCTGGTGGGCGGGTTGTGAGAGGCTCATGCGGGAGCTGAATTGTTGCCGAGGTGGAGCCAAGATCAAGATGCTGCCCTTAGAAGCTGGAGAAACACAGAGCTGGAGCTGCAAGAAGTGAGCTGGCAGTAAAATAAAGCTTGTGGGTCAAGAGCTGAAAGAGCAAAATCACTGTAGGCCTGGTGCTGTCATCATTGCGGATCTGGGAGGGGGCTGAACATGGCATAGAAACCATAGGGCTGGTACAGAGACGATATAATAAAGCTTGTGGGTCAAGAGCTGAAAGAGCTGAAATCACTGGGCTGGTTCTGTCATCATTGCGGGACTGGGAGGGGGGTGAACATGGCATAGAAACCATAGGGCTGGCACGGAGACCTTAGTGTTCTTGCAATAAAAGCACTGTAGGCCTGTGACGTGGCTGCAGGGGCTGGGGATTGTGACTGAAACTAGAACAGAACGTGTGGAGTGGGAAAGGGGGCTGCAGCCTTGCGCCTGAAAACCCCGTCGATGGTAGAATATTGTTTGTGCCTGGGATGGAACCTCTAGAGGTGGAACTGAAATCAATGTGGGGCTGGGAAGTGGACTGTAAGGCTGTGATTTGAATGAAAACAGAAAAGGTCCTAGACCTGTGAATGGGGCTGTGGGCAATGAGATGAACTTATGCAGGAGCTGGCACAGTGACAAGGGATTGTTGGGCGGGAGGTAAAATCACTGCAGGGCTGGAATATTGCTGGTGGGGGGGTTGTGAGAGGCTCGTGTGGGGGCTGAATTGTTGCCGAGCTGGAGCCAAGATCAAGATGCTGCCCTTAGAAGCTGGAGAAACACAGAGCTGGAGCTGCAAGAAGAGAGCTGGCAGTAAAATAAAGCTTGTGGGTCAAGAGCTGAAAGAGCTGAAATCACTGGGCCTGGTGCTGTCATCATTGCATGTGTGGGATGGGGGCTGAACATGGCATAAGAACCATAGGGCTGGCACGGAGATGGTAAAATAAAGCTTGTGGGTCAAAAGCTGAAAGAGCTGAAATCACTGGGTCTGGTGCTGTCTTCATTGCAGGTGGGGAATCAGGGCTGAACACAGCATAAGAACTATAGGTCTGGCACGGAGACCTTAGTGTTCTTGCGTCAACATCACTGTAGGCCTGTGACGTGGCTGCAGGGGCTGGGGATTGTGACTGAAACTAGAACAGAACGTGTGGAGCGGGAAAGGGGGCTGCAGCCTTGCGCCTGAAAACCCCGTCGATGGTAGAATATTGTTTGTGCCTGGGATGGAACCTCTAGAGGTGGAACTGAAATCAATGTGGGGCTGGGAAGTGGACTGTAAGGCTGTGATTTGAATGAAAACAGAAAAGGTCCTAGACCTGTGAATGGGGCTGTGGGCAATGAGATGAACTTATGCAGGAGCTGGCACAGTGACAAGGGATTGTTGGGCGGGAGGTAATATCACTGCAGGGCTGGAATATTGCTGGTGGGGGGGTTGTGAGAGGCTCGTGTGGGGGCTGAATTGTTGCCGAGCTGGAGCCAAGATCAAGATGCTGCCCTTAGAAGCTGGAGAAACACAGAGCTGGAGCTGCAAGAAGAGAGCTGGCAGTAAAATAAAGCTTGTGGGTCAAGAGCTGAAAGAGCTGAATTCACTGGGCCTGGTGCTGTCATCATTGCAGGTGTGAGATGGGGGCTGAACATGGCATAAGAACCATAGGGCTGGCATGGAGACGGTAAAATAAAGCTTGTGGGTCAAGAGCTGAAAGAGCTGAAATCACTGGGTCTGGTGCTGTCTTCATTGCAGGTGGGGAATCAGGGCTGAACACAGCATAAGAACTATAGGTCTGGCACGGAGACTTTAGTGTTCTTGAGTCGAAATCCCTGTAGGCCTGTGACATGGCTGCAGGGGCTGGGGATTGTGACTGAAACTAGAACAGAACGTGTGGAGCGGGAAAGGGGGCTGCAGCCTTGCGCCTGAAAACCCCGTCGATGGTAGAATATTGTTTGTGCCTGGGATGGAACCTCTAGAGGTGGAACTGAAATCAATGTGGGGCTGGGAAGTGGACTGTAAGGCTGTGATTTGAATGAAAACAGAAAAGGTCCTAGACCTGTGAATGGGGCTGTGGGCAATGAGATGAACTTATGCAGGAGCTGGCACAGTGACAAGGGATTGTTGGGTGGGAGGTAAAATCACTGCAGGGCTGGAATATTGCTGGTGGGGGGGTTGTGAGAGGCTCGTGTGGGGGCTGAATTGTTGCCGAGCTGGAGCCAAGATCAAGATGCTGCCCTTAGAAGCTGGAGAAACACAGAGCTGGAGCTGCAAGAAGTGAGCTGGCAGTAAAATAAAGCTTGTGGGTCAAGAGCTGAAAGAGCTGAAATCACTGGGCCTGGTGCTGTCATCATTGCAGGTGTGGGATGGGGGCTGAACATGGCATAAGAACCATAGGGCTGGCACGGAGATGGTAAAATAAAGCTTGTGGGTCAAAAGCTGAAAGAGCTGAAATCACTGGGTCTGGTGCTGTCTTCATTGCAGGTGGGGAATCAGGGCTGAACACAGCATAAGAACTATAGGTCTGGCACGGAGACCTTAGTGTTCTTGCGTCAAAATCACTGTAGGCCTGTGACGTGGCTGCAGGGGCTGGGGATTGTGACTGAAACTAGAACAGAACGTGTGGAGCGGGAAAGGGGGCTGCAGCCTTGCGCCTGAAAACCCCGTCGATGGTAGAATATTGTTTGTGCCTGGGATGGAACCTCTAGAGGTGGAACTGAAATCAATGTGGGGCAGGGAAGTGGACTGTAAGGCTGTGATTTGAATGAAAACAGAAAAGGTCCTAGACCTGTGAATGGGGCTGTGGGCAATGAGATGAACTTATGCAGGAGCTGGCACAGTGACAAGGGATTGTTGGGCGGGAGGTAAAATCACTGCAGGGCTGGAATATTGCTGGTGGGCGGGTTGTGAGAGGCTCGTGCGGGAGCTGAATTGTTGCCGAGGTGGAGCCAAGATCAAGATGCTGCCCTTAGAAGCTGGAGAAACACAGAGCTGGAGCTGCAAGAAGTGAGCTGGCAGTAAAATAAAGCTTGTGGGTCAAGAGCTGAAAGAGCAAAATCACTGTAGGCCTGGTGCTGTCATCATTGCGGATCTGGGAGGGGGCTGAACATGGCATAGAAACCATAGGGCTGGCATAGAGACGGTAAAATAAAGCTTGTGGGTCAAGAGCTGAAAGAGCTGAAATCACTGGGCTGGTTCTGTCATCATTGCGGGTCTGGGAGGGGGGTGAACATGGCATAGAAACCATAGGGCTGGCACGGAGACCTTAGTGTTCTTGCAATAAAAGCACTGTAGGCCTGTGACGTGGCTGCAGGGGCTGGGGATTGTGACTGAAACTAGAACAGAACGTGTGGAGCGGGAAAGGGGGCTGCAGCCTTGCGCCTGAAAACCCCGTCGATGGTAGAATATTGTTTGCGCCTGGGATGGAACCTCTAGAGGTGGAACTGAAATCAATGTGGGGCAGGGAAGTGGACTGTAAGGCTGTGATTTGAATGAAAACAGAAAAGGTCCTAGACCTGTGAATGGGGCTGTGGGCAATGAGATGAACTTATGCAGGAGCTGGCACAGTGACAAGGGATTGTTGGGCGGGAGGTAATATCACTGCAGGGCTGGAATATTGCTGGTGGGGGGGTTGTGAGAGGCTCGTGTGGGGGCTGAATTGTTGCCGAGCTGGAGCCAAGATCAAGATGCTGCCCTTAGAAGCTGGAGAAACACAGAGCTGGAGCTGCAAGAAGAGAGCTGGCAGTAAAATAAAGCTTGTGGGTCAAGAGCTGAAAGAGCTGAAATCACTGGGCCTGGTGCTGTCATCATTGCAGGTGTGGGATGGGGGCTGAACATGGCATAAGAACCATAGGGCTGGCATGGAGACGGTAAAATAAAGCTTGTGGGTCAAGAGCTGAAAGAGCTGAAATCACTGGGTCTGGTTCTGTCTTCATTGCAGGTGGGGAATCAGGGCTGAACACAGCATAAGAACTATAGGTCTGGCACGGAGACCTTAGTGTTCTTGCGTCAAAATCACTGTAGGGCTGTGACGTGGCTGCAGGGGCTGGGGATTGTGACTGAAACTAGAACAGAACGTGTGGAGCGGGAAAGGGGGCTGCAGCCTTGCGCCTGAAAACCCCGTCGATGGTAGAATATTGTTTGTGCCTGGGATGGAACCTCTAGAGGTGGAACTGAAATCAATGTGGGGCTGGGAAGTGGACTGTAAGGCTGTGATTTGAATGAAAACAGAAAAGGTCCTAGACCTGTGAATGGGGCTGTGGGCAATGAGATGAACTTATGCAGGAGCTGGCACAGTGACAAGGGATTGTTGGGCGGGAGGTAAAATCACTGCAGGGCTGGAATATTGCTGGTGGGCGGGTTGTGAGAGGCTCATGCGGGAGCTGAATTGTTGCCGAGGTGGAGCCAAGATCAAGATGCTGCCCTTAGAAGCTGGAGAAACACAGAGCTGGAGCTGCAAGAAGTGAGCTGGCAGTAAAATAAAGCTTGTGGGTCAAGAGCTGAAAGAGCAAAATCACTGTAGGCCTGGTGCTGTCATCATTGCGGATCTGGGAGGGGGCTGAACATGGCATAGAAACCATAGGGCTGGCATAGAGACGGTAAAATAAAGCTTGTGGGTCAAGAGCTGAAAGAGCTGAAATCACTGGGCTGGTTCTGTCATCATTGCGGGTCTGGGAGGGGGGTGAACATGGCATAGAAACCATAGGGCTGGCACGGAGACCTTAGTGTTCTTGAGTCGAAATCACTGTAGGCCTGTGACGTGGCTGCAGGGGCAGGGGATTGTGACTGAAACTAGAACAGAACGTGTGGAGTGGGAAAGGGGGCTGCAGCCTTGCGCCTGAAAACCCCGTCGATGGTAGAATATTGTTTGCGCCTGGGATGGAACCTCTAGAGGTGGAACTGAAATCAATGTGGGGCAGGGAAGTGGACTGTAAGGCTGTGATTTGAATGAAAACAGAAAAGGTCCTAGACCTGTGAATGGGGCAGTGGGCAATGAGATGAACTTATGCAGGAGCTGGCACAGTGACAAGGGATTGTTGGGCGGGAGGTAAAATCACTGCAGGGCTGGAATATTGCTGGTGGGGGGGTTGTGAGAGGCTCGTGTGGGGGCTGAATTGTTGCCGAGCTGGAGCCAAGATCAAGATGCTGCCCTTAGAAGCTGGAGAAACACAGAGCTGGAGCTGCAAGAAGAGAGCTGGCAGTAAAATAAAGCTTGTGGGTCAAGAGCTGAAAGAGCTGAATTCACTGGGCCTGGTGCTGTCATCATTGCAGGTGTGAGATGGGGGCTGAACATGGCATAAGAACCATAGGGCTGGCATGGAGACGGTAAAATAAAGCTTGTGGGTCAAGAGCTGAAAGAGCTGAAATCACTGGGTCTGGTGCTGTCTTCATTGCAGGTGGGGAATCAGGGCTGAACACAGCATAAGAACTATAGGTCTGGCACGGAGACTTTAGTGTTCTTGAGTCGAAATCCCTGTAGGCCTGTGACATGGCTGCAGGGGCTGGGGATTGTGACTGAAACTAGAACAGAACGTGTGGAGCGGGAAAGGGGGCTGCAGCCTTGCGCCTGAAAACCCCGTCGATGGTAGAATATTGTTTGTGCCTGGGATGGAACCTCTAGAGGTAGAACTGAAATCAATGTGGGGCTGGGAAGTGGACTGTAAGGCTGTGATTTGAATGAAAACAGAAAAGGTCCTAGACCTGTGAATGGGGCTGTGGGCAATGAGATGAACTTATGCAGGAGCTGGCACAGTGACAAGGGATTGTTGGGCGGGAGGTAAAATCACTGCAGGGCTGGAATATTGCTGGTGGGGGGGTTGTGAGAGGCTCATGCGGGAGCTGAATTGTTGCCGAGGTGGAGCCAAGATCCAGATGCTGCCCTTAGAAGCTGGAGAAACACAGAGCTGGAGCTGCAAGAAGTGAGCTGGCAGTAAAATAAAGCTTGTGGGTCAAGAGCTGAAAGAGCTAAAATCACTGTAGGCCTGGTGCTGTCATCATTGCAGGTGTGGGATGGGGGCTGAATATGGCATAGAAACCATAGGGCTGGTACGGAGACGATAAAATAAAGCTTGTGGGTCAAGAGCTGAAAGAGCTGAAATCACTGGGCTGGTTCTGTCATCATTGCGGGACTGGGAGGGGGGTGAACATGGCATAGAAACCATAGGGCTGGCACGGAGACCTTAGTGTTCTTGCAATAAAAGCACTGTAGGCCTGTGACGTGGCTGCAGGGGCTGGGGATTGTGACTGAAACTAGAACAGAACGTGTGGAGCGGGAAAGGGGGCTGCAGCCTTGCGCCTGAAAACCCCGTCGATGGTAGAATATTGTTTGTGCCTGGGATGGAACCTCTAGAGGTGGAACTGAAATCAATGTGGGGCTGGGAAGTGGACTGTAAGGCTGTGATTTGAATGAAAACAGAAAAGGTCCTAGACCTGTGAATGGGGCTGTGGGCAATGAGATGAACTTATGCAGGAGCTGGCACAGTGACAAGGGATTGTTGGGTGGGAGGTAAAATCACTGCAGGGCTGGAATATTGCTGGTGGGGGGGTTGTGAGAGGCTCGTGTGGGGGCTGAATTGTTGCCGAGCTGGAGCCAAGATCAAGATGCTGCCCTTAGAAGCTGGAGAAACACAGAGCTGGAGCTGCAAGAAGAGAGCTGGCAGTAAAATAAAGCTTGTGGGTCAAGAGCTGAAAGAGCTGAAATCACTGGGCCTGGTGCTGTCATCATTGCAGGTGTGGGATGGGGGCTGAACATGGCATAAGAACCATAGGGCTGGCACGGAGATGGTAAAATAAAGCTTGTGGGTCAAAAGCTGAAAGAGCTGAAATCACTGGGTCTGGTGCTGTCTTCATTGCAGGTGGGGAATCAGGGCTGAACACAGCATAAGAACTATAGGTCTGGCACGGAGACCTTAGTGTTCTTGCGTCAAAATCACTGTAGGCCTGTGACGTGGCTGCAGGGGCTGGGGATTGTGACTGAAACTAGAACAGAACGTGTGGAGCGGGAAAGGGGGCTGCAGCCTTGCGCCTGAAAACCCCGTCGATGGTAGAATATTGTTTGTGCCTGGGATGGAACCTCTAGAGGTAGAACTGAAATCAATGTGGGGCTGGGAAGTGGACTGTAAGGCTGTGATTTGAATGAAAACAGAAAAGGTCCTAGACCTGTGAATGGGGCTGTGGGCAATGAGATGAACTTATGCAGGAGCTGGCACAGTGACAAGGGATTGTTGGGCGGGAGGTAAAATCACTGCAGGGCTGGAATATTGCTGGTGGGCGGGTTGTGAGAGGCTCATGCGGGAGCTGAATTGTTGCCGAGGTGGAGCCAAGATCAAGATGCTGCCCTTAGAAGCTGGAGAAACACAGAGCTGGAGCTGCAAGAAGTGAGCTGGCAGTAAAATAAAGCTTGTGGGTCAAGAGCTGAAAGAGCAAAATCACTGTAGGCCTGGTGCTGTCATCATTGCGGATCTGGGAGGGGGCTGAACATGGCATAGAAACCATAGGGCTGGTACAGAGACGATATAATAAAGCTTGTGGGTCAAGAGCTGAAAGAGCTGAAATCACTGGGCTGGTTCTGTCATCATTGCGGGACTGGGAGGGGGGTGAACATGGCATAGAAACCATAGGGCTGGCACGGAGACCTTAGTGTTCTTGCAATAAAAGCACTGTAGGCCTGTGACGTGGCTGCAGGGGCTGGGGATTGTGACTGAAACTAGAACAGAACGTGTGGAGTGGGAAAGGGGGCTGCAGCCTTGCGCCTGAAAACCCCGTCGATGGTAGAATATTGTTTGTGCCTGGGATGGAACCTCTAGAGGTGGAACTGAAATCAATGTGGGGCTGGGAAGTGGACTGTAAGGCTGTGATTTGAATGAAAACAGAAAAGGTCCTAGACCTGTGAATGGGGCTGTGGGCAATGAGATGAACTTATGCAGGAGCTGGCACAGTGACAAGGGATTGTTGGGCGGGAGGTAAAATCACTGCAGGGCTGGAATATTGCTGGTGGGGGGGTTGTGAGAGGCTCGTGTGGGGGCTGAATTGTTGCCGAGCTGGAGCCAAGATCAAGATGCTGCCCTTAGAAGCTGGAGAAACACAGAGCTGGAGCTGCAAGAAGAGAGCTGGCAGTAAAATAAAGCTTGTGGGTCAAGAGCTGAAAGAGCTGAAATCACTGGGCCTGGTGCTGTCATCATTGCATGTGTGGGATGGGGGCTGAACATGGCATAAGAACCATAGGGCTGGCACGGAGATGGTAAAATAAAGCTTGTGGGTCAAAAGCTGAAAGAGCTGAAATCACTGGGTCTGGTGCTGTCTTCATTGCAGGTGGGGAATCAGGGCTGAACACAGCATAAGAACTATAGGTCTGGCACGGAGACCTTAGTGTTCTTGCGTCAACATCACTGTAGGCCTGTGACGTGGCTGCAGGGGCTGGGGATTGTGACTGAAACTAGAACAGAACGTGTGGAGCGGGAAAGGGGGCTGCAGCCTTGCGCCTGAAAACCCCGTCGATGGTAGAATATTGTTTGTGCCTGGGATGGAACCTCTAGAGGTGGAACTGAAATCAATGTGGGGCTGGGAAGTGGACTGTAAGGCTGTGATTTGAATGAAAACAGAAAAGGTCCTAGACCTGTGAATGGGGCTGTGGGCAATGAGATGAACTTATGCAGGAGCTGGCACAGTGACAAGGGATTGTTGGGCGGGAGGTAATATCACTGCAGGGCTGGAATATTGCTGGTGGGGGGGTTGTGAGAGGCTCGTGTGGGGGCTGAATTGTTGCCGAGCTGGAGCCAAGATCAAGATGCTGCCCTTAGAAGCTGGAGAAACACAGAGCTGGAGCTGCAAGAAGAGAGCTGGCAGTAAAATAAAGCTTGTGGGTCAAGAGCTGAAAGAGCTGAATTCACTGGGCCTGGTGCTGTCATCATTGCAGGTGTGAGATGGGGGCTGAACATGGCATAAGAACCATAGGGCTGGCATGGAGACGGTAAAATAAAGCTTGTGGGTCAAGAGCTGAAAGAGCTGAAATCACTGGGTCTGGTGCTGTCTTCATTGCAGGTGGGGAATCAGGGCTGAACACAGCATAAGAACTATAGGTCTGGCACGGAGACTTTAGTGTTCTTGAGTCGAAATCCCTGTAGGCCTGTGACATGGCTGCAGGGGCTGGGGATTGTGACTGAAACTAGAACAGAACGTGTGGAGCGGGAAAGGGGGCTGCAGCCTTGCGCCTGAAAACCCCGTCGATGGTAGAATATTGTTTGTGCCTGGGATGGAACCTCTAGAGGTGGAACTGAAATCAATGTGGGGCTGGGAAGTGGACTGTAAGGCTGTGATTTGAATGAAAACAGAAAAGGTCCTAGACCTGTGAATGGGGCTGTGGGCAATGAGATGAACTTATGCAGGAGCTGGCACAGTGACAAGGGATTGTTGGGTGGGAGGTAAAATCACTGCAGGGCTGGAATATTGCTGGTGGGGGGGTTGTGAGAGGCTCGTGTGGGGGCTGAATTGTTGCCGAGCTGGAGCCAAGATCAAGATGCTGCCCTTAGAAGCTGGAGAAACACAGAGCTGGAGCTGCAAGAAGTGAGCTGGCAGTAAAATAAAGCTTGTGGGTCAAGAGCTGAAAGAGCTGAAATCACTGGGCCTGGTGCTGTCATCATTGCAGGTGTGGGATGGGGGCTGAACATGGCATAAGAACCATAGGGCTGGCACGGAGATGGTAAAATAAAGCTTGTGGGTCAAAAGCTGAAAGAGCTGAAATCACTGGGTCTGGTGCTGTCTTCATTGCAGGTGGGGAATCAGGGCTGAACACAGCATAAGAACTATAGGTCTGGCACGGAGACCTTAGTGTTCTTGCGTCAAAATCACTGTAGGCCTGTGACGTGGCTGCAGGGGCTGGGGATTGTGACTGAAACTAGAACAGAACGTGTGGAGCGGGAAAGGGGGCTGCAGCCTTGCGCCTGAAAACCCCGTCGATGGTAGAATATTGTTTGTGCCTGGGATGGAACCTCTAGAGGTGGAACTGAAATCAATGTGGGGCAGGGAAGTGGACTGTAAGGCTGTGATTTGAATGAAAACAGAAAAGGTCCTAGACCTGTGAATGGGGCTGTGGGCAATGAGATGAACTTATGCAGGAGCTGGCACAGTGACAAGGGATTGTTGGGCGGGAGGTAAAATCACTGCAGGGCTGGAATATTGCTGGTGGGCGGGTTGTGAGAGGCTCGTGCGGGAGCTGAATTGTTGCCGAGGTGGAGCCAAGATCAAGATGCTGCCCTTAGAAGCTGGAGAAACACAGAGCTGGAGCTGCAAGAAGTGAGCTGGCAGTAAAATAAAGCTTGTGGGTCAAGAGCTGAAAGAGCAAAATCACTGTAGGCCTGGTGCTGTCATCATTGCGGATCTGGGAGGGGGCTGAACATGGCATAGAAACCATAGGGCTGGCATAGAGACGGTAAAATAAAGCTTGTGGGTCAAGAGCTGAAAGAGCTGAAATCACTGGGCTGGTTCTGTCATCATTGCGGGTCTGGGAGGGGGGTGAACATGGCATAGAAACCATAGGGCTGGCACGGAGACCTTAGTGTTCTTGCAATAAAAGCACTGTAGGCCTGTGACGTGGCTGCAGGGGCTGGGGATTGTGACTGAAACTAGAACAGAACGTGTGGAGCGGGAAAGGGGGCTGCAGCCTTGCGCCTGAAAACCCCGTCGATGGTAGAATATTGTTTGCGCCTGGGATGGAACCTCTAGAGGTGGAACTGAAATCAATGTGGGGCAGGGAAGTGGACTGTAAGGCTGTGATTTGAATGAAAACAGAAAAGGTCCTAGACCTGTGAATGGGGCTGTGGGCAATGAGATGAACTTATGCAGGAGCTGGCACAGTGACAAGGGATTGTTGGGCGGGAGGTAATATCACTGCAGGGCTGGAATATTGCTGGTGGGGGGGTTGTGAGAGGCTCGTGTGGGGGCTGAATTGTTGCCGAGCTGGAGCCAAGATCAAGATGCTGCCCTTAGAAGCTGGAGAAACACAGAGCTGGAGCTGCAAGAAGAGAGCTGGCAGTAAAATAAAGCTTGTGGGTCAAGAGCTGAAAGAGCTGAAATCACTGGGCCTGGTGCTGTCATCATTGCAGGTGTGGGATGGGGGCTGAACATGGCATAAGAACCATAGGGCTGGCATGGAGACGGTAAAATAAAGCTTGTGGGTCAAGAGCTGAAAGAGCTGAAATCACTGGGTCTGGTTCTGTCTTCATTGCAGGTGGGGAATCAGGGCTGAACACAGCATAAGAACTATAGGTCTGGCACGGAGACCTTAGTGTTCTTGCGTCAAAATCACTGTAGGGCTGTGACGTGGCTGCAGGGGCTGGGGATTGTGACTGAAACTAGAACAGAACGTGTGGAGCGGGAAAGGGGGCTGCAGCCTTGCGCCTGAAAACCCCGTCGATGGTAGAATATTGTTTGTGCCTGGGATGGAACCTCTAGAGGTGGAACTGAAATCAATGTGGGGCTGGGAAGTGGACTGTAAGGCTGTGATTTGAATGAAAACAGAAAAGGTCCTAGACCTGTGAATGGGGCTGTGGGCAATGAGATGAACTTATGCAGGAGCTGGCACAGTGACAAGGGATTGTTGGGCGGGAGGTAAAATCACTGCAGGGCTGGAATATTGCTGGTGGGCGGGTTGTGAGAGGCTCATGCGGGAGCTGAATTGTTGCCGAGGTGGAGCCAAGATCAAGATGCTGCCCTTAGAAGCTGGAGAAACACAGAGCTGGAGCTGCAAGAAGTGAGCTGGCAGTAAAATAAAGCTTGTGGGTCAAGAGCTGAAAGAGCAAAATCACTGTAGGCCTGGTGCTGTCATCATTGCGGATCTGGGAGGGGGCTGAACATGGCATAGAAACCATAGGGCTGGCATAGAGACGGTAAAATAAAGCTTGTGGGTCAAGAGCTGAAAGAGCTGAAATCACTGGGCTGGTTCTGTCATCATTGCGGGTCTGGGAGGGGGGTGAACATGGCATAGAAACCATAGGGCTGGCACGGAGACCTTAGTGTTCTTGAGTCGAAATCACTGTAGGCCTGTGACGTGGCTGCAGGGGCAGGGGATTGTGACTGAAACTAGAACAGAACGTGTGGAGTGGGAAAGGGGGCTGCAGCCTTGCGCCTGAAAACCCCGTCGATGGTAGAATATTGTTTGCGCCTGGGATGGAACCTCTAGAGGTGGAACTGAAATCAATGTGGGGCAGGGAAGTGGACTGTAAGGCTGTGATTTGAATGAAAACAGAAAAGGTCCTAGACCTGTGAATGGGGCTGTGGGCAATGAGATGAACTTATGCAGGAGCTGGCACAGTGACAAGGGATTGTTGGGCGGGAGGTAATATCACTGCAGGGCTGGAATATTGCTGGTGGGGGGGTTGTGAGAGGCTTGTGTGGGGGCTGAATTGTTGCCGAGCTGGAGCCAAGATCAAGATGCTGCCCTTAGAAGCTGGAGAAACACAGAGCTGGAGCTGCAAGAAGAGAGCTGGCAGTAAAATAAAGCTTGTGGGTCAAGAGCTGAAAGAGCTGAATTCACTGGGCCTGGTGCTGTCATCATTGCAGGTGTGAGATGGGGGCTGAACATGGCATAAGAACCATAGGGCTGGCATGGAGACGGTAAAATAAAGCTTGTGGGTCAAGAGCTGAAAGAGCTGAAATCACTGGGTCTGGTGCTGTCTTCATTGCAGGTGGGGAATCAGGGCTGAACACAGCATAAGAACTATAGGTCTGGCACGGAGACTTTAGTGTTCTTGAGTCGAAATCCCTGTAGGCCTGTGACATGGCTGCAGGGGCTGGGGATTGTGACTGAAACTAGAACAGAACGTGTGGAGCGGGAAAGGGGGCTGCAGCCTTGCGCCTGAAAACCCCGTCGATGGTAGAATATTGTTTGTGCCTGGGATGGAACCTCTAGAGGTAGAACTGAAATCAATGTGGGGCTGGGAAGTGGACTGTAAGGCTGTGATTTGAATGAAAACAGAAAAGGTCCTAGACCTGTGAATGGGGCTGTGGGCAATGAGATGAACTTATGCAGGAGCTGGCACAGTGACAAGGGATTGTTGGGCGGGAGGTAAAATCACTGCAGGGCTGGAATATTGCTGGTGGGGGGGTTGTGAGAGGCTCATGCGGGAGCTGAATTGTTGCCGAGGTGGAGCCAAGATCCAGATGCTGCCCTTAGAAGCTGGAGAAACACAGAGCTGGAGCTGCAAGAAGAGAGCTGGCAGTAAAATAAAGCTTGTGGGTCAAGAGCTGAAAGAGCTAAAATCACTGTAGGCCTGGTGCTGTCATCATTGCAGGTGTGGGATGGGGGCTGAATATGGCATAGAAACCATAGGGCTGGTACGGAGACGATAAAATAAAGCTTGTGGGTCAAGAGCTGAAAGAGCTGAAATCACTGGGCTGGTTCTGTCATCATTGCGGGACTGGGAGGGGGGTGAACATGGCATAGAAACCATAGGGCTGGCACGGAGACCTTAGTGTTCTTGCAATAAAAGCACTGTAGGCCTGTGACGTGGCTGCAGGGGCTGGGGATTGTGACTGAAACTAGAACAGAACGTGTGGAGCGGGAAAGGGGGCTGCAGCCTTGCGCCTGAAAACCCCGTCGATGGTAGAATATTGTTTGTGCCTGGGATGGAACCTCTAGAGGTGGAACTGAAATCAATGTGGGGCAGGGAAGTGGACTGTAAGGCTGTGATTTGAATGAAAACAGAAAAGGTCCTAGACCTGTGAATGGGGCTGTGGGCAATGAGATGAACTTATGCAGGAGCTGGCACAGTGACAAGGGATTGTTGGGCGGGAGGTAATATCACTGCAGGGCTGGAATATTGCTGGTGGGGGGGTTGTGAGAGGCTCGTGTGGGGGCTGAATTGTTGCCGAGCTGGAGCCAAGATCAAGATGCTGCCCTTAGAAGCTGGAGAAACACAGAGCTGGAGCTGCAAGAAGAGAGCTGGCAGTAAAATAAAGCTTGTGGGTCAAGAGCTGAAAGAGCTGAAATCACTGGGCCTGGTGCTGTCATCATTGCAGGTGTGGGATGGGGGCTGAACATGGCATAAGAACCATAGGGCTGGCACGGAGATGGTAAAATAAAGCTTGTGGGTCAAAAGCTGAAAGAGCTGAAATCACTGGGTCTGGTGCTGTCTTCATTGCAGGTGGGGAATCAGGGCTGAACACAGCATAAGAACTATAGGTCTGGCACGGAGACCTTAGTGTTCTTGCGTCAAAATCACTGTAGGCCTGTGACGTGGCTGCAGGGGCTGGGGATTGTGACTGAAACTAGAACAGAACGTGTGGAGCGGGAAAGGGGGCTGCAGCCTTGCGCCTGAAAACCCCGTCGATGGTAGAATATTGTTTGTGCCTGGGATGGAACCTCTAGAGGTGGAACTGAAATCAATGTGGGGCTGGGAAGTGGACTGTAAGGCTGTGATTTGAATGAAAACAGAAAAGGTCCTAGACCTGTGAATGGGGCTGTGGGCAATGAGATGAACTTATGCAGGAGCTGGCACAGTGACAAGGGATTGTTGGGCGGGAGGTAAAATCACTGCAGGGCTGGAATATTGCTGGTGGGCGGGTTGTGAGAGGCTCATGCGGGAGCTGAATTGTTGCCGAGGTGGAGCCAAGATCAAGATGCTGCCCTTAGAAGCTGGAGAAACACAGAGCTGGAGCTGCAAGAAGTGAGCTGGCAGTAAAATAAAGCTTGTGGGTCAAGAGCTGAAAGAGCAAAATCACTGTAGGCCTGGTGCTGTCATCATTGCGGATCTGGGAGGGGGCTGAACATGGCATAGAAACCATAGGGCTGGTACGGAGACGATATAATAAAGCTTGTGGGTCAAGAGCTGAAAGAGCTGAAATCACTGGGCTGGTTCTGTCATCATTGCGGGACTGGGAGGGGGGTGAACATGGCATAGAAACCATAGGGCTGGCACGGAGACCTTAGTGTTCTTGCAATAAAAGCACTGTAGGCCTGTGACGTGGCTGCAGGGGCTGGGGATTGTGACTGAAACTAGAACAGAACGTGTGGAGCGGGAAAGGGGGCTGCAGCCTTGCGCCTGAAAACCCCGTCGATGGTAGAATATTGTTTGTGCCTGGGATGGAACCTCTAGAGGTGGAACTGAAATCAATGTGGGGCTGGGAAGTGGACTGTAAGGCTGTGATTTGAATGAAAACAGAAAAGGTCCTAGACCTGTGAATGGGGCTGTGGGCAATGAGATGAACTTATGCAGGAGCTGGCACAGTGACAAGGGATTGTTGGGCGGGAGGTAAAATCACTGCAGGGCTGGAATATTGCTGGTGGGGGGGTTGTGAGAGGCTCATGCGGGAGCTGAATTGTTGCCGAGGTGGAGCCAAGATCCAGATGCTGCCCTTAGAAGCTGGAGAAACACAGAGCTGGAGCTGCAAGAAGTGAGCTGGCAGTAAAATAAAGCTTGTGGGTCAAGAGCTGAAAGAGCTAAAATCACTGTAGGCCTGGTGCTGTCATCATTGCAGGTGTGGGATGGGGGCTGAATATGGCATAGAAACCATAGGGCTGGTACGGAGACGATAAAATAAAGCTTGTGGGTCAAGAGCTGAAAGAGCTGAAATCACTGGGCTGGTTATGTCATCATTGCGGGACTGGGAGGGGGGTGAACATGGCATAGAAACCATAGGGCTGGCACGGAGACCTTAGTGTTCTTGCAATAAAAGCACTGTAGGCCTGTGACGTGGCTGCAGGGGCTGGGGATTGTGACTGAAACTAGAACAGAACGTGTGGAGCGGGAAAGGGGGCTGCAGCCTTGCGCCTGAAAACCCCGTCGATGGTAGAATATTGTTTGTGCCTGGGATGGAACCTCTAGAGGTGGAACTGAAATCAATGTGGGGCTGGGAAGTGGACTGTAAGGCTGTGATTTGAATGAAAACAGAAAAGGTCCTAGACCTGTGAATGGGGCTGTGGGCAATGAGATGAACTTATGCAGGAGCTGGCACAGTGACAAGGGATTGTTGGGTGGGAGGTAAAATCACTGCAGGGCTGGAATATTGCTGGTGGGGGGGTTGTGAGAGGCTCGTGTGGGGGCTGAATTGTTGCCGAGCTGGAGCCAAGATCAAGATGCTGCCCTTAGAAGCTGGAGAAACACAGAGCTGGAGCTGCAAGAAGAGAGCTGGCAGTAAAATAAAGCTTGTGGGTCAAGAGCTGAAAGAGCTGAAATCACTGGGCCTGGTGCTGTCATCATTGCAGGTGTGGGATGGGGGCTGAACATGGCATAAGAACCATAGGGCTGGCACGGAGATGGTAAAATAAAGCTTGTGGGTCAAAAGCTGAAAGAGCTGAAATCACTGGGTCTGGTGCTGTCTTCATTGCAGGTGGGGAATCAGGGCTGAACACAGCATAAGAACTATAGGTCTGGCACGGAGACCTTAGTGTTCTTGCGTCAAAATCACTGTAGGCCTGTGACGTGGCTGCAGGGGCTGGGGATTGTGACTGAAACTAGAACAGAACGTGTGGAGCGGGAAAGGGGGCTGCAGCCTTGCGCCTGAAAACCCCGTCGATGGTAGAATATTGTTTGTGCCTGGGATGGAACCTCTAGAGGTAGAACTGAAATCAATGTGGGGCTGGGAAGTGGACTGTAAGGCTGTGATTTGAATGAAAACAGAAAAGGTCCTAGACCTGTGAATGGGGCTGTGGGCAATGAGATGAACTTATGCAGGAGCTGGCACAGTGACAAGGGATTGTTGGGCGGGAGGTAAAATCACTGCAGGGCTGGAATATTGCTGGTGGGCGGGTTGTGAGAGGCTCATGCGGGAGCTGAATTGTTGCCGAGGTGGAGCCAAGATCAAGATGCTGCCCTTAGAAGCTGGAGAAACACAGAGCTGGAGCTGCAAGAAGTGAGCTGGCAGTAAAATAAAGCTTGTGGGTCAAGAGCTGAAAGAGCAAAATCACTGTAGGCCTGGTGCTGTCATCATTGCGGATCTGGGAGGGGGCTGAAAATGGCATAGAAACCATAGGGCTGGTACAGAGACGATATAATAAAGCTTGTGGGTCAAGAGCTGAAAGAGCTGAAATCACTGGGCTGGTTCTGTCATCATTGCGGGACTGGGAGGGGGGTGAACATGGCATAGAAACCATAGGGCTGGCACGGAGACCTTAGTGTTCTTGCAATAAAAGCACTGTAGGCCTGTGACGTGGCTGCAGGGGCTGGGGATTGTGACTGAAACTAGAACAGAACGTGTGGAGTGGGAAAGGGGGCTGCAGCCTTGCGCCTGAAAACCCCGTCGATGGTAGAATATTGTTTGTGCCTGGGATGGAACCTCTAGAGGTGGAACTGAAATCAATGTGGGGCTGGGAAGTGGACTGTAAGGCTGTGATTTGAATGAAAACAGAAAAGGTCCTAGACCTGTGAATGGGGCTGTGGGCAATGAGATGAACTTATGCAGGAGCTGGCACAGTGACAAGGGATTGTTGGGCGGGAGGTAAAATCACTGCAGGGCTGGAATATTGCTGGTGGGGGGGTTGTGAGAGGCTCGTGTGGGGGCTGAATTGTTGCCGAGCTGGAGCCAAGATCAAGATGCTGCCCTTAGAAGCTGGAGAAACACAGAGCTGGAGCTGCAAGAAGAGAGCTGGCAGTAAAATAAAGCTTGTGGGTCAAGAGCTGAAAGAGCTGAAATCACTGGGCCTGGTGCTGTCATCATTGCATGTGTGGGATGGGGGCTGAACATGGCATAAGAACCATAGGGCTGGCACGGAGATGGTAAAATAAAGCTTGTGGGTCAAAAGCTGAAAGAGCTGAAATCACTGGGTCTGGTGCTGTCTTCATTGCAGGTGGGGAATCAGGGCTGAACACAGCATAAGAACTATAGGTCTGGCACGGAGACCTTAGTGTTCTTGCGTCAACATCACTGTAGGCCTGTGACGTGGCTGCAGGGGCTGGGGATTGTGACTGAAACTAGAACAGAACGTGTGGAGCGGGAAAGGGGGCTGCAGCCTTGCGCCTGAAAACCCCGTCGATGGTAGAATATTGTTTGTGCCTGGGATGGAACCTCTAGAGGTGGAACTGAAATCAATGTGGGGCTGGGAAGTGGACTGTAAGGCTGTGATTTGAATGAAAACAGAAAAGGTCCTAGACCTGTGAATGGGGCTGTGGGCAATGAGATGAACTTATGCAGGAGCTGGCACAGTGACAAGGGATTGTTGGGCGGGAGGTAATATCACTGCAGGGCTGGAATATTGCTGGTGGGGGGGTTGTGAGAGGCTCGTGTGGGGGCTGAATTGTTGCCGAGCTGGAGCCAAGATCAAGATGCTGCCCTTAGAAGCTGGAGAAACACAGAGCTGGAGCTGCAAGAAGAGAGCTGGCAGTAAAATAAAGCTTGTGGGTCAAGAGCTGAAAGAGCTGAATTCACTGGGCCTGGTGCTGTCATCATTGCAGGTGTGAGATGGGGGCTGAACATGGCATAAGAACCATAGGGCTGGCATGGAGACGGTAAAATAAAGCTTGTGGGTCAAGAGCTGAAAGAGCTGAAATCACTGGGTCTGGTGCTGTCTTCATTGCAGGTGGGGAATCAGGGCTGAACACAGCATAAGAACTATAGGTCTGGCACGGAGACTTTAGTGTTCTTGAGTCGAAATCCCTGTAGGCCTGTGACATGGCTGCAGGGGCTGGGGATTGTGACTGAAACTAGAACAGAACGTGTGGAGCGGGAAAGGGGGCTGCAGCCTTGCGCCTGAAAACCCCGTCGATGGTAGAATATTGTTTGTGCCTGGGATGGAACCTCTAGAGGTGGAACTGAAATCAATGTGGGGCTGGGAAGTGGACTGTAAGGCTGTGATTTGAATGAAAACAGAAAAGGTCCTAGACCTGTGAATGGGGCTGTGGGCAATGAGATGAACTTATGCAGGAGCTGGCACAGTGACAAGGGATTGTTGGGTGGGAGGTAAAATCACTGCAGGGCTGGAATATTGCTGGTGGGGGGGTTGTGAGAGGCTCGTGTGGGGGCTGAATTGTTGCCGAGCTGGAGCCAAGATCAAGATGCTGCCCTTAGAAGCTGGAGAAACACAGAGCTGGAGCTGCAAGAAGTGAGCTGGCAGTAAAATAAAGCTTGTGGGTCAAGAGCTGAAAGAGCTGAAATCACTGGGCCTGGTGCTGTCATCATTGCAGGTGTGGGATGGGGGCTGAACATGGCATAAGAACCATAGGGCTGGCACGGAGATGGTAAAATAAAGCTTGTGGGTCAAAAGCTGAAAGAGCTGAAATCACTGGGTCTGGTGCTGTCTTCATTGCAGGTGGGGAATCAGGGCTGAACACAGCATAAGAACTATAGGTCTGGCACGGAGACCTTAGTGTTCTTGCGTCAAAATCACTGTAGGCCTGTGACGTGGCTGCAGGGGCTGGGGATTGTGACTGAAACTAGAACAGAACGTGTGGAGCGGGAAAGGGGGCTGCAGCCTTGCGCCTGAAAACCCCGTCGATGGTAGAATATTGTTTGTGCCTGGGATGGAACCTCTAGAGGTGGAACTGAAATCAATGTGGGGCAGGGAAGTGGACTGTAAGGCTGTGATTTGAATGAAAACAGAAAAGGTCCTAGACCTGTGAATGGGGCTGTGGGCAATGAGATGAACTTATGCAGGAGCTGGCACAGTGACAAGGGATTGTTGGGCGGGAGGTAAAATCACTGCAGGGCTGGAATATTGCTGGTGGGCGGGTTGTGAGAGGCTCGTGCGGGAGCTGAATTGTTGCCGAGGTGGAGCCAAGATCAAGATGCTGCCCTTAGAAGCTGGAGAAACACAGAGCTGGAGCTGCAAGAAGTGAGCTGGCAGTAAAATAAAGCTTGTGGGTCAAGAGCTGAAAGAGCAAAATCACTGTAGGCCTGGTGCTGTCATCATTGCGGATCTGGGAGGGGGCTGAACATGGCATAGAAACCATAGGGCTGGCATAGAGACGGTAAAATAAAGCTTGTGGGTCAAGAGCTGAAAGAGCTGAAATCACTGGGCTGGTTCTGTCATCATTGCGGGTCTGGGAGGGGGGTGAACATGGCATAGAAACCATAGGGCTGGCACGGAGACCTTAGTGTTCTTGCAATAAAAGCACTGTAGGCCTGTGACGTGGCTGCAGGGGCTGGGGATTGTGACTGAAACTAGAACAGAACGTGTGGAGCGGGAAAGGGGGCTGCAGCCTTGCGCCTGAAAACCCCGTCGATGGTAGAATATTGTTTGCGCCTGGGATGGAACCTCTAGAGGTGGAACTGAAATCAATGTGGGGCAGGGAAGTGGACTGTAAGGCTGTGATTTGAATGAAAACAGAAAAGGTCCTAGACCTGTGAATGGGGCTGTGGGCAATGAGATGAACTTATGCAGGAGCTGGCACAGTGACAAGGGATTGTTGGGCGGGAGGTAATATCACTGCAGGGCTGGAATATTGCTGGTGGGGGGGTTGTGAGAGGCTCGTGTGGGGGCTGAATTGTTGCCGAGCTGGAGCCAAGATCAAGATGCTGCCCTTAGAAGCTGGAGAAACACAGAGCTGGAGCTGCAAGAAGAGAGCTGGCAGTAAAATAAAGCTTGTGGGTCAAGAGCTGAAAGAGCTGAAATCACTGGGCCTGGTGCTGTCATCATTGCAGGTGTGGGATGGGGGCTGAACATGGCATAAGAACCATAGGGCTGGCATGGAGACGGTAAAATAAAGCTTGTGGGTCAAGAGCTGAAAGAGCTGAAATCACTGGGTCTGGTTCTGTCTTCATTGCAGGTGGGGAATCAGGGCTGAACACAGCATAAGAACTATAGGTCTGGCACGGAGACCTTAGTGTTCTTGCGTCAAAATCACTGTAGGGCTGTGACGTGGCTGCAGGGGCTGGGGATTGTGACTGAAACTAGAACAGAACGTGTGGAGCGGGAAAGGGGGCTGCAGCCTTGCGCCTGAAAACCCCGTCGATGGTAGAATATTGTTTGTGCCTGGGATGGAACCTCTAGAGGTGGAACTGAAATCAATGTGGGGCTGGGAAGTGGACTGTAAGGCTGTGATTTGAATGAAAACAGAAAAGGTCCTAGACCTGTGAATGGGGCTGTGGGCAATGAGATGAACTTATGCAGGAGCTGGCACAGTGACAAGGGATTGTTGGGCGGGAGGTAAAATCACTGCAGGGCTGGAATATTGCTGGTGGGCGGGTTGTGAGAGGCTCATGCGGGAGCTGAATTGTTGCCGAGGTGGAGCCAAGATCAAGATGCTGCCCTTAGAAGCTGGAGAAACACAGAGCTGGAGCTGCAAGAAGTGAGCTGGCAGTAAAATAAAGCTTGTGGGTCAAGAGCTGAAAGAGCAAAATCACTGTAGGCCTGGTGCTGTCATCATTGCGGATCTGGGAGGGGGCTGAACATGGCATAGAAACCATAGGGCTGGCATAGAGACGGTAAAATAAAGCTTGTGGGTCAAGAGCTGAAAGAGCTGAAATCACTGGGCTGGTTCTGTCATCATTGCGGGTCTGGGAGGGGGGTGAACATGGCATAGAAACCATAGGGCTGGCACGGAGACCTTAGTGTTCTTGAGTCGAAATCACTGTAGGCCTGTGACGTGGCTGCAGGGGCAGGGGATTGTGACTGAAACTAGAACAGAACGTGTGGAGTGGGAAAGGGGGCTGCAGCCTTGCGCCTGAAAACCCCGTCGATGGTAGAATATTGTTTGCGCCTGGGATGGAACCTCTAGAGGTGGAACTGAAATCAATGTGGGGCAGGGAAGTGGACTGTAAGGCTGTGATTTGAATGAAAACAGAAAAGGTCCTAGACCTGTGAATGGGGCTGTGGGCAATGAGATGAACTTATGCAGGAGCTGGCACAGTGACAAGGGATTGTTGGGCGGGAGGTAATATCACTGCAGGGCTGGAATATTGCTGGTGGGGGGGTTGTGAGAGGCTTGTGTGGGGGCTGAATTGTTGCCGAGCTGGAGCCAAGATCAAGATGCTGCCCTTAGAAGCTGGAGAAACACAGAGCTGGAGCTGCAAGAAGAGAGCTGGCAGTAAAATAAAGCTTGTGGGTCAAGAGCTGAAAGAGCTGAATTCACTGGGCCTGGTGCTGTCATCATTGCAGGTGTGAGATGGGGGCTGAACATGGCATAAGAACCATAGGGCTGGCATGGAGACGGTAAAATAAAGCTTGTGGGTCAAGAGCTGAAAGAGCTGAAATCACTGGGTCTGGTGCTGTCTTCATTGCAGGTGGGGAATCAGGGCTGAACACAGCATAAGAACTATAGGTCTGGCACGGAGACTTTAGTGTTCTTGAGTCGAAATCCCTGTAGGCCTGTGACATGGCTGCAGGGGCTGGGGATTGTGACTGAAACTAGAACAGAACGTGTGGAGCGGGAAAGGGGGCTGCAGCCTTGCGCCTGAAAACCCCGTCGATGGTAGAATATTGTTTGTGCCTGGGATGGAACCTCTAGAGGTAGAACTGAAATCAATGTGGGGCTGGGAAGTGGACTGTAAGGCTGTGATTTGAATGAAAACAGAAAAGGTCCTAGACCTGTGAATGGGGCTGTGGGCAATGAGATGAACTTATGCAGGAGCTGGCACAGTGACAAGGGATTGTTGGGCGGGAGGTAAAATCACTGCAGGGCTGGAATATTGCTGGTGGGGGGGTTGTGAGAGGCTCATGCGGGAGCTGAATTGTTGCCGAGGTGGAGCCAAGATCCAGATGCTGCCCTTAGAAGCTGGAGAAACACAGAGCTGGAGCTGCAAGAAGAGAGCTGGCAGTAAAATAAAGCTTGTGGGTCAAGAGCTGAAAGAGCTAAAATCACTGTAGGCCTGGTGCTGTCATCATTGCAGGTGTGGGATGGGGGCTGAATATGGCATAGAAACCATAGGGCTGGTACGGAGACGATAAAATAAAGCTTGTGGGTCAAGAGCTGAAAGAGCTGAAATCACTGGGCTGGTTCTGTCATCATTGCGGGACTGGGAGGGGGGTGAACATGGCATAGAAACCATAGGGCTGGCACGGAGACCTTAGTGTTCTTGCAATAAAAGCACTGTAGGCCTGTGACGTGGCTGCAGGGGCTGGGGATTGTGACTGAAACTAGAACAGAACGTGTGGAGCGGGAAAGGGGGCTGCAGCCTTGCGCCTGAAAACCCCGTCGATGGTAGAATATTGTTTGTGCCTGGGATGGAACCTCTAGAGGTGGAACTGAAATCAATGTGGGGCAGGGAAGTGGACTGTAAGGCTGTGATTTGAATGAAAACAGAAAAGGTCCTAGACCTGTGAATGGGGCTGTGGGCAATGAGATGAACTTATGCAGGAGCTGGCACAGTGACAAGGGATTGTTGGGCGGGAGGTAATATCACTGCAGGGCTGGAATATTGCTGGTGGGGGGGTTGTGAGAGGCTCGTGTGGGGGCTGAATTGTTGCCGAGCTGGAGCCAAGATCAAGATGCTGCCCTTAGAAGCTGGAGAAACACAGAGCTGGAGCTGCAAGAAGAGAGCTGGCAGTAAAATAAAGCTTGTGGGTCAAGAGCTGAAAGAGCTGAAATCACTGGGCCTGGTGCTGTCATCATTGCAGGTGTGGGATGGGGGCTGAACATGGCATAAGAACCATAGGGCTGGCACGGAGATGGTAAAATAAAGCTTGTGGGTCAAAAGCTGAAAGAGCTGAAATCACTGGGTCTGGTGCTGTCTTCATTGCAGGTGGGGAATCAGGGCTGAACACAGCATAAGAACTATAGGTCTGGCACGGAGACCTTAGTGTTCTTGCGTCAAAATCACTGTAGGCCTGTGACGTGGCTGCAGGGGCTGGGGATTGTGACTGAAACTAGAACAGAACGTGTGGAGCGGGAAAGGGGGCTGCAGCCTTGCGCCTGAAAACCCCGTCGATGGTAGAATATTGTTTGTGCCTGGGATGGAACCTCTAGAGGTGGAACTGAAATCAATGTGGGGCTGGGAAGTGGACTGTAAGGCTGTGATTTGAATGAAAACAGAAAAGGTCCTAGACCTGTGAATGGGGCTGTGGGCAATGAGATGAACTTATGCAGGAGCTGGCACAGTGACAAGGGATTGTTGGGCGGGAGGTAAAATCACTGCAGGGCTGGAATATTGCTGGTGGGCGGGTTGTGAGAGGCTCATGCGGGAGCTGAATTGTTGCCGAGGTGGAGCCAAGATCAAGATGCTGCCCTTAGAAGCTGGAGAAACACAGAGCTGGAGCTGCAAGAAGTGAGCTGGCAGTAAAATAAAGCTTGTGGGTCAAGAGCTGAAAGAGCAAAATCACTGTAGGCCTGGTGCTGTCATCATTGCGGATCTGGGAGGGGGCTGAACATGGCATAGAAACCATAGGGCTGGTACGGAGACGATATAATAAAGCTTGTGGGTCAAGAGCTGAAAGAGCTGAAATCACTGGGCTGGTTCTGTCATCATTGCGGGACTGGGAGGGGGGTGAACATGGCATAGAAACCATAGGGCTGGCACGGAGACCTTAGTGTTCTTGCAATAAAAGCACTGTAGGCCTGTGACGTGGCTGCAGGGGCTGGGGATTGTGACTGAAACTAGAACAGAACGTGTGGAGCGGGAAAGGGGGCTGCAGCCTTGCGCCTGAAAACCCCGTCGATGGTAGAATATTGTTTGTGCCTGGGATGGAACCTCTAGAGGTGGAACTGAAATCAATGTGGGGCTGGGAAGTGGACTGTAAGGCTGTGATTTGAATGAAAACAGAAAAGGTCCTAGACCTGTGAATGGGGCTGTGGGCAATGAGATGAACTTATGCAGGAGCTGGCACAGTGACAAGGGATTGTTGGGCGGGAGGTAAAATCACTGCAGGGCTGGAATATTGCTGGTGGGGGGGTTGTGAGAGGCTCGTGTGGGGGCTGAATTGTTGCCGAGCTGGAGCCAAGATCAAGATGCTGCCCTTAGAAGCTGGAGAAACACAGAGCTGGAGCTGCAAGAAGAGAGCTGGCAGTAAAATAAAGCTTGTGGGTCAAGAGCTGAAAGAGCTGAAATCACTGGGCCTGGTGCTGTCATCATTGCATGTGTGGGATGGGGGCTGAACATGGCATAAGAACCATAGGGCTGGCACGGAGATGGTAAAATAAAGCTTGTGGGTCAAAAGCTGAAAGAGCTGAAATCACTGGGTCTGGTGCTGTCTTCATTGCAGGTGGGGAATCAGGGCTGAACACAGCATAAGAACTATAGGTCTGGCACGGAGACCTTAGTGTTCTTGCGTCAACATCACTGTAGGCCTGTGACGTGGCTGCAGGGGCTGGGGATTGTGACTGAAACTAGAACAGAACGTGTGGAGCGGGAAAGGGGGCTGCAGCCTTGCGCCTGAAAACCCCGTCGATGGTAGAATATTGTTTGTGCCTGGGATGGAACCTCTAGAGGTGGAACTGAAATCAATGTGGGGCTGGGAAGTGGACTGTAAGGCTGTGATTTGAATGAAAACAGAAAAGGTCCTAGACCTGTGAATGGGGCTGTGGGCAATGAGATGAACTTATGCAGGAGCTGGCACAGTGACAAGGGATTGTTGGGCGGGAGGTAAAATCACTGCAGGGCTGGAATATTGCTGGTGGGGGGGTTGTGAGAGGCTCATGCGGGAGCTGAATTGTTGCCGAGGTGGAGCCAAGATCCAGATGCTGCCCTTAGAAGCTGGAGAAACACAGAGCTGGAGCTGCAAGAAGTGAGCTGGCAGTAAAATAAAGCTTGTGGGTCAAGAGCTGAAAGAGCTAAAATCACTGTAGGCCTGGTGCTGTCATCATTGCAGGTGTGGGATGGGGGCTGAATATGGCATAGAAACCATAGGGCTGGTACGGAGACGATAAAATAAAGCTTGTGGGTCAAGAGCTGAAAGAGCTGAAATCACTGGGTCTGGTGCTGTCTTCATTGCAGGTGGGGAATCAGGGCTGAACACAGCATAAGAACTATAGGTCTGGCACGGAGACCTTAGTGTTCTTGCGTCAAAATCACTGTAGGCCTGTGACGTGGCTGCAGGGGCTGGGGATTGTGACTGAAACTAGAACAGAACGTGTGGAGCGGGAAAGGGGGCTGCAGCCTTGCGCCTGAAAACCCCGTCGATGGTAGAATATTGTTTGTGCCTGGGATGGAACCTCTAGAGGTAGAACTGAAATCAATGTGGGGCTGGGAAGTGGACTGTAAGGCTGTGATTTGAATGAAAACAGAAAAGGTCCTAGACCTGTGAATGGGGCTGTGGGCAATGAGATGAACTTATGCAGGAGCTGGCACAGTGACAAGGGATTGTTGGGCGGGAGGTAAAATCACTGCAGGGCTGGAATATTGCTGGTGGGCGGGTTGTGAGAGGCTCATGCGGGAGCTGAATTGTTGCCGAGGTGGAGCCAAGATCAAGATGCTGCCCTTAGAAGCTGGAGAAACACAGAGCTGGAGCTGCAAGAAGTGAGCTGGCAGTAAAATAAAGCTTGTGGGTCAAGAGCTGAAAGAGCAAAATCACTGTAGGCCTGGTGCTGTCATCATTGCGGATCTGGGAGGGGGCTGAACATGGCATAGAAACCATAGGGCTGGTACGGAGACGATATAATAAAGCTTGTGGGTCAAGAGCTGAAAGAGCTGAAATCACTGGGCTGGTTCTGTCATCATTGCGGGACTGGGAGGGGGGTGAACATGGCATAGAAACCATAGGGCTGGCACGGAGACCTTAGTGTTCTTGCAATAAAAGCACTGTAGGCCTGTGACGTGGCTGCAGGGGCTGGGGATTGTGACTGAAACTAGAACAGAACGTGTGGAGCGGGAAAGGGGGCTGCAGCCTTGCGCCTGAAAACCCCGTCGATGGTAGAATATTGTTTGTGCCTGGGATGGAATCTCTAGAGGTGGAACTGAAATCAATGTGGGGCTGGGAAGTGGACTGTAAGGCTGTGATTTGAATGAAAACAGAAAAGGTCCTAGACCTGTGAATGGGGCTGTGGGCAATGAGATGAACTTATGCAGGAGCTGGCACAGTGACAAGGGATTGTTGGGCGGGAGGTAAAATCACTGCAGGGCTGGAATATTGCTGGTGGGCGGGTTGTGAGAGGCTCGTGTGGGGGCTGAATTGTTGCCGAGCTGGAGCCAAGATCAAGATGCTGCCCTTAGAAGCTGGAGAAACACAGAGCTGGAGCTGCAAGAAGAGAGCTGGCAGTAAAATAAAGCTTGTGGGTCAAGAGCTGAAAGAGCTGAAATCACTGGGCCTGGTGCTGTCATCATTGCAGGTGTGGGATGGGGGCTGAACATGGCATAAGAACCATAGGGCTGGCACGGAGATGGTAAAATAAAGCTTGTGGGTCAAAAGCTGAAAGAGCTGAAATCACTGGGT
This sequence comes from Molothrus ater, assembly GCF_012460135.2. Lineage (NCBI taxonomy): Eukaryota > Metazoa > Chordata > Aves > Passeriformes > Icteridae > Molothrus > Molothrus ater. The sequence continues at coordinate 20,619,591 of NC_050490.2, forward strand.
CTGGTGCTGTCTTCATTGCAGGTGGGGAATCAGGGCTGAACACAGCATAAGAACTATAGGTCTGGCACAGAGACCTTAGTGTTCTTGCGTCAACATCACTGTAGGCCTGTGACGTGGCTGCAGGGGCTGGGGATTGTGACTGAAACTAGAACAGAACGTGTGGAGCGGGAAAGGGGGCTGCAGCCTTGCGCCTGAAAACCCCGTCGATGGTAGAATATTGTTTGTGCCTGGGATGGAACCTCTAGAGGTGGAACTGAAATCAATGTGGGGCTGGGAAGTGGACTGTAAGGCTGTGATTTGAATGAAAACAGAAAAGGTCCTAGACCTGTGAATGGGGCTGTGGGCAATGAGATGAACTTATGCAGGAGCTGGCACAGTGACAAGGGATTGTTGGGCGGGAGGTAAAATCACTGCAGGGCTGGAATATTGCTGGTGGGGGGGTTGTGAGAGGCTCGTGTGGGGGCTGAATTGTTGCCGAGCTGGAGCCAAGATCAAGATGCTGCCCTTAGAAGCTGGAGAAACACAGAGCTGGAGCTGCAAGAAGAGAGCTGGCAGTAAAATAAAGCTTGTGGGTCAAGAGCTGAAAGAGCTGAAATCACTGGGCCTGGTGCTGTCATCATTGCATGTGTGGGATGGGGGCTGAACATGGCATAAGAACCATAGGGCTGGCACGGAGATGGTAAAATAAAGCTTGTGGGTCAAAAGCTGAAAGAGCTGAAATCACTGGGTCTGGTGCTGTCTTCATTGCAGGTGGGGAATCAGGGCTGAACACAGCATAAGAACTATAGGTCTGGCACGGAGACCTTAGTGTTCTTGCGTCAACATCACTGTAGGCCTGTGACGTGGCTGCAGGGGCTGGGGATTGTGACTGAAACTAGAACAGAACGTGTGGAGCGGGAAAGGGGGCTGCAGCCTTGCGCCTGAAAACCCCGTCGATGGTAGAATATTGTTTGTGCCTGGGATGGAACCTCTAGAGGTGGAACTGAAATCAATGTGGGGCTGGGAAGTGGACTGTAAGGCTGTGATTTGAATGAAAACAGAAAAGGTCCTAGACCTGTGAATGGGGCTGTGGGCAATGAGATGAACTTATGCAGGAGCTGGCACAGTGACAAGGGATTGTTGGGTGGGAGGTAATATCACTGCAGGGCTGGAATATTGCTGGTGGGGGGGTTGTGAGAGGCTCGTGTGGGGGCTGAATTGTTGCCGAGCTGGAGCCAAGATCAAGATGCTGCCCTTAGAAGCTGGAGAAACACAGAGCTGGAGCTGCAAGAAGAGAGCTGGCAGTAAAATAAAGCTTGTGGGTCAAGAGCTGAAAGAGCTGAATTCACTGGGCCTGGTGCTGTCATCATTGCAGGTGTGAGATGGGGGCTGAACATGGCATAAGAACCATAGGGCTGGCATGGAGACGGTAAAATAAAGCTTGTGGGTCAAGAGCTGAAAGAGCTGAAATCACTGGGTCTGGTGCTGTCTTCATTGCAGGTGGGGAATCAGGGCTGAACACAGCATAAGAACTATAGGTCTGGCACGGAGACCTTAGTGTTCTTGCGTCAACATCACTGTAGGCCTGTGACGTGGCTGCAGGGGCTGGGGATTGTGACTGAAACTAGAACAGAACGTGTGGAGCGGGAAAGGGGGCTGCAGCCTTGCGCCTGAAAACCCCGTCGATGGTAGAATATTGTTTGTGCCTGGGATGGAACCTCTAGAGGTGGAACTGAAATCAATGTGGGGCTGGGAAGTGGACTGTAAGGCTGTGATTTGAATGAAAACAGAAAAGGTCCTAGACCTGTGAATGGGGCTGTGGGCAATGAGATGAACTTATGCAGGAGCTGGCACAGTGACAAGGGATTGTTGGGCGGGAGGTAAAATCACTGCAGGGCTGGAATATTGCTGGTGGGGGGGTTGTGAGAGGCTCGTGTGGGGGCTGAATTGTTGCCGAGGTGGAGCCAAGATCAAGATGCTGCCCTTAGAAGCTGGAGAAACACAGAGCTGGAGCTGCAAGAAGTGAGCTGGCAGTAAAATAAAGCTTGTGGGTCAAGAGCTGAAAGAGCAAAATCACTGTAGGCCTGGTGCTGTCATCATTGCGGATCTGGGAGGGGGCTGAACATGGCATAGAAACCATAGGGCTGGTACGGAGACGATATAATAAAGCTTGTGGGTCAAGAGCTGAAAGAGCTGAAATCACTGGGCTGGTTCTGTCATCATTGCGGGTCTGGGAGGGGGGTACAGGCATAGAAACCCTAGGGCTGGCACGGAGACCTTAGTTTTCTTGCAATAAAAGCACTGTAGGCCTGTGACGTGGCTGCAGGGCTGGGGATTGTGACTGAAACTAGAACAGAACGTGTGGAGCGGGAAAGGGGGGCTGCAGCCTTGCGCCTGAAAACCCCGTCGATGGTAGAATATTGTTTGTGCCTGGGATGGAACCTCTAGAGGTGGAACTGAAATCAATGTGGGCTGGGAAGTGGACTGTAAGGCTGTGATTTGAATGAAAACAGAAAAGATCCTAGACCTGTGAATGGGGCTGTGGGCAATGAGATGAACTTATGCAGGAGCGGCACAGTGACAAGGATTGTTGGGCGGGAGGTAAAATCACTGCAGGGCTGAATATTGCTGGTGGGGGGGTGTGAGAGGCTTGTGTGGGGCTGAATTGTTTGCCGAGTGGAGCCAAGATCAAGATGCTGCCCTTAGAAGCTGGAGAAA